>NC_050582.1:23824898-24046477 GCF_011100635.1 Trichosurus vulpecula
TCAAGTCCCCCTTCTTAAAGCACTCTGGTTCTAAAGGGTCATCTCATTTACTGCCATGGAAATGGAATATTAAAGTTGGAAGGGACAGTAGAGGTTTTCTTATCCAATGCTTTCATTTTACAAATGGGGAACTTGAGGCCCAAGGAGGGGAAGCCAATTTCCCAAGGTCATGCAGAGAGCGAGTGGCAGAGATGGGAGGGGATTCCAGCTCTGGGTCCCTAATCCCAAACCGAATGTCCTTTCTCCTATACCACAGTTGCTTCCATTGAAGGAAATTGAGGCTTTAAGGAGAGCAAAGTGGGTGAACAGCTTACCAGCACTAGAACCCTGGTCTTCTGATTCTGAACCAGAGATCTTACTGCTAAACCCTGGCCAACCCTAGCAACCAAGTGCCTGCTAATGCATCTTTGGGCTTTTGGAGAACTCTTCCCCATCACTGAGACCTGAGCAACCAGAGCTGACGCTAGCTGAGTCCTCTGACTAGCCACCCACTATCAGCAGGCAGTCCGATCGGTCGCTCACATACCACCCAACGGCAGTGGCAAGAGTGGAGAGTCCCAAGAAGACTCGGGCCCTCTCTTGTTAGGAAGCCATTGGCCAGGCACTTCTAGGATCAGGGGCCCAGAGGCTCATAAGTCTAGATCTGGAAGGGACCTCAGAGGCCATCTAGTCTACCTCACCACATACACTCACACACACACACACACACACACACACACACACACACACACACACACCTCATTTTACAGATGAGGAAGCAGAGGCCAAGAGAGGTGGAAGGGACACTTGCCTGAGGTTTCAAAACAAGTGTTAGAAGCAGGGTTTGAACCTAGATTTTCCGACTCCAAGTCAAATGCTCTCTCCACTGGCACCAAAGCTTCTCTGGGCATGAGAGGACTGGCTGGGCATGCCTTCTAGTACTATTCAGCCTACACACCCTCTTCAGCTTCTCCTTGAAGATGTAACTTGGGCACTACCATCTTTTACATGAAACTTTTTCCTCATCCTTCCCACCTGCTACTGCCCTCCCTCCCAAACCACCTTGTACTTAATTTCTTTGTCTATATTTGCATTGATTCTCTTTGTATTTATTCTGTATATACTTATATGTGTACTCATCTTCTCTATTAGAATGTAAGCCCCTTGAGGGCAAGAACTATTTCATTTATTGGATTTGTATCCCTAGCAGATGTCGCCAAATAGTGTCCCGGGCAAGTAGGGGATCACTGGACTGATGGAGCCCCTCTCTTCTTCTCAGAACCTCATGGGCTCTGGGGCTAGGAGATCCACCCATCAGCCCTCAGGAAGTTTTGCTCTGGGGAAGGGAAGATGCTACAGATTGAATATCCCAGGGTCCACTCAGGCTCTGGAAATTGGGCACTGGGCACCACCCACTAAGCACTTGTTTTCCAAGACAACAGCATGCTACTCTGTGTACACCACAGGATCACAGTGCTAGATCTGGAAGGACCCCAGTTTAACTCACTCAATTTACAGATGAGGAAGCTGAGGCAGAGTGATTTGTCCAGGGACATATGAGCAGCACGTGGCTGAGGTGGGATTTGAACTTAGGTCCTCTGAATCCCAAACTGACTTGTTTTTTGCTACACCACCGGAGCCCTTGCTTCAAGCCATCAAGGAGCCATTATTTCCTTGGTGTGGGGGCTCTCTCTTCCAATTGCTTATGACCTCTCCGTGCTTCAATAGACCATCTTCCGAGACACAGGGTATGCATTAACCATTAGCCATTCTCCTTGCACACCTATGGGCAGGCTTTAACACAAACAATGGAAAAAGTCCTATCCCCGCTGTTGCCGACCTGGCGCTGAGGCATTGTGCACTTTGCCAAGCTGGGCCTTGGACAAGAGATGTCCAGTCTGTCATTGGCCTGTATTTGAAGCAGGCCCTGCCTGAGCTTGCCCTCCCTTGGCATGGCCTTCAAGATCCCAGGCTGCTCTTCATGTCACAAAGAGGCACCAGAGGGGGACAGCTAATGACAACTGTTGTTACTGGATATTATTTAGACTCAAGGTCAGGAGAAAGGCTAACTTATTGAGTACAAGGCATTGGCTTCTGTCCAGTTGGCTCCAAAAGTAGAAATGTATCTCCCCCTTTTGTCCATGTCTGTCATTCCTCCTGTCCATTTTGAGGTGGAGGAGATAGTTGAGAAGAGCAAAAATCTAAGCCACCCTTGTCTTTTCTGTGGGACCGTGGAGCCATCATACTCAGCTGTTCCCAAAGAGGGGACCTTAGGAATTGGCAGGGACATAGCGACATCTTCCACCCAACCAGGAACTGAACAGAGAGACTAGAAGAAGCTTGACCATGAGGGCCAATGAGCGTCAATATTTGAAATAAATCAAGATATCGAGATGGCATAGTGGATAGAGGGCTGACCTCAGTCTCAGACCAGAGCGGAAATCCTGCCTCAGACACTTAGTCAATTGTGCAACCCTGAGCTAGCCACCAAAACTCCCCTAGCCTCAGTTTCCTCATCTGTAAAATTGGGATAGTAATAGCATCTGCCTCTTGGGGTTGTCATGAGGAGCTAATGAGATAAGCCCTGTAACATGCTTCGCAAACCATAAAGCGCTCTAGAAATACGTGCTGTTATTGTGAATTGTATTTCATTATTATTGAGATTGCTAAGCCTGAGGACGACTCCAGCAGTAATTCCAGCCTCTCTGTATCTTTCTGGACCAAAGTCACTTTGTGTTTGGTAATCGTTCCAAAAGAGAAAGCAGCATCTACTGGGGGACTCTTATCTAACTGAGGACCAACACAGTGCCCTGGGTCTAAGAGCACAACCTCAACTTCCTTTTTTGTGTTTACTGAGCAGAACTTCTCCTTGGAGTTGCCAGACCTCTGCGCAGTTGTCTTTGTTCTCTACCAGACAATAGCCAAGCACCAGGCCCATCCTGGCTCAGTGCATTCTTAGGCCTGAGAGGTATTCACTGTGAAAGGCACCTCTGTCGCCAGCTTGAAGGTCATCCCTCTTGTAAAACCCCATGATTGCACTTTATTTAGCAACTTCCCAGCTGTTGTTTTAATCACTGGTTGTCCACCTTTGGGAGGCCTTGGGCCATGGTAGAGGCCACCTTTTTTGAGGCTTTTTCCCCTTTTCTGCCCGGTGAGCAGGTTACATTCCGATTTCCCTGACTAGGCTTGTCTTTTTAACTGGGAAATTTGTTTTTCTTCAATGGTTATCTGCCGAGGGATAAAAATAAGCACAGATCTGGCCCCCACGCCACTGGACTAATTAGGGCCCCCCTAGAGGTGCCCAGGTGGACCTCCCAGTGGGTCCACTTCTAGGATCAGAGAATTTTGAGCTGAAGGAGAACTCAGAAGTCACCCAGTCTAACCCCTTCACTTCACACAGAAAGAAACCCAGAGAGGTTTAGGTAGCTCACTCAAGGTCACACAAGTAGCAGAGATGAGATTTGAACCCAGGCAGGCATTGGTATTAGTGACTGGGAATGAAATTCAAAAATTTAAAAACAGACAAAGGGAAAATCTCCCTTGCAAAGTGGTTTCCAACCTGCTCCAAGAAGGTATTTGCATTTTTGAATCTAACTAGAAATTGAACAGGCATGTGGGTGGCACAGTGGATAGAGTGCTGCTCCTGGTGTGAGGAAGACTCCTCTTCCTGAGTTCAAACCCGGCCTCAGACACTGCCTAGCTGTGTGACCCTGGGCAAGTCACTTCACCCTGTCTGCCTCAGTTTGTCCATCTGTGAAATGAACTAGAGAAGGAAATGGCAAACCATTCCAGTATCTTTGCCAAGAAAACCCCAAATGGGGTCACAAAGCGTTAGACACAACTGAAACTAAATGACTGAACAAGGAAATTGAACAACTTCATTGCCCATGTAACTGCACTACCCCTATTCTGCAAAATCAGATGGGACTAGTAGGGGGCAGGGGAGAGTAGTGAACTTCAAATAATTCTTGACTCTTCAGAATACATATACAGAAAGTCACAATTGGTATTTCCTTCATGGTCCTCCAAGATGAAGCAGAGAAAACAAGAGCAGATAGAGTTTTAAAAAAGAACTAAAAGAAACCACCTAAAAGCCAGAGTAGAGCCTTGATCAGGGTGGGCTGCTCACTATAAAAGGAAGTGACTCCTTGCCTAGCCAGAGGATGGGCCAAGAGGACAGTATGACGACCCAAAGATGACTTTGACCAATCCAAGAGGAAGAGAGAGTTGAGGCCAGGGGCCTGATGGAGGCAACATTGGCCCTGGCAGCTGAATCTCCCCATTGTTGAGCCTCGTTGCCCAGAAGATAGAAACCCGGCCTGGTTGCCCAGCCAAAGAACAGGAACATAGGACCACACATGGAGAGCTAGAAGGCGCCTTAGGTCACTGAATACACCCCCCCCTCATTTTACAGGTGAGAAACTGAGGCCAGGAGAGATTAAGAGACTTGCCCAGGGTCACACAGCTAGTAGTAAGTGTCTGATGGGGGCCTTGAATCAGTCAATAAGCATTTATTAACAGCCTTTTATGTGCCAGTCACTGTGCTAAAATGCTGGGAATACAAAGGAAGGCAAAAGACAGTCCCTGCCCTCATGGGGCTCAAAATCTAATGGGGGAAGACAACAGGCAAACAAATCATGTACAAACAAGCCCAGAACTTCCTAACACCAAATATAGCATTCTGTCCACTATACCCTGTTGCCTCTCAAGATGGCTTTAGGACAGATGTTCTTAACCTGTAAACCATGATTTTTTTTAATATTTTGAGAATGGTATTTCAATATAATTAGTTTCCTTTGTAATTCTACATATTTTATTTTATGCACCTCAAAATCTTATTCTGAGAAGGGGTCCAGAGACTTCACCATATTAACAAAGGGATCTATGACACACAAAAAAGTTAAGAACCCCTGTACCGGGAGAAGATGGCTAATCCAGCCTCTTAAATCTTCAAGTGGGATGGGTTGTCCCAGATTGCCACCCCTCCCACCAAACTT
The DNA here is from genome assembly GCF_011100635.1 of Trichosurus vulpecula. NCBI lineage: Eukaryota > Metazoa > Chordata > Mammalia > Diprotodontia > Phalangeridae > Trichosurus > Trichosurus vulpecula. The sequence continues at coordinate 23,829,875 of NC_050582.1, forward strand.
CATTCCACTAAGTGTATTCTGGGAAAAATGGAAGTTGGAATGTTTTTCATGCCTAAATGATGCCAGTACAGAAAGTGAGTCTTCTGGACTTGTAGATAGATCCCTATATTTTCCAGCCAAAGGAACACACATAACACCTATGCTGGTAGAGAAGGCTTTTGGGAGCTGGCTGGCCTGCTGAAACAGAATTTCTAGGACGCCACTAGTTTGCCAAAGTAAGGGTCAAACTGCATGTCTTATTGTTTCTGATAGGTGGTCACATGACAAAACATGAGAGGAGAAAGGACTCTTAAGGGTCATTGAGTCCAACTTTCATTTTACAGAAGAGGAATGTGAAGTCTGGAGAGGAGAGGAAAGCTCTTGCTTCAAGTCGCACATCTAAAAAATGGCTGAGCTGAGACTCTAACTCTGGTCTTCTACCTACAAATCCCGTGCTTTTCCCACTGTTTCGGGCTGCCCTCGTGGTAATTAGTAAGATAGCAATCAGCTCAACTGTCTCCCGTGGGAGTACCTTCTTGGCCACTGGCTTGTAGACTATCAAGCCAATCCAGTCTACTGACCAGGCCAGGATGGACACTGGGTTCTAAGAGTATTCATCCAAGCCACTTTCAAGGAAGTGACAACGGATATCCAGAAAGGCAAAACAAAGTTTATTTCAAACTAAGCTGTGATATCTTTCCCCACCCTGCTCTATCATTAGTGCTAGCACTGCCTCCATAGTCCCCCAAGCTGGAAACCATGAAATCATCTTTGACTCCCCCTCCCCATGACCTCCCCCACATGCAGAGCATCCTGAAGAGCAGTGGTCCTGCTGCTTTTTCCTTGGCACAGTTTCTCAGCTCTGCTTTTTTTCCTATGTACCCAGAGCTTTTTGCCTCGCTTGAACCCCCTCACTCCTAGATGTGGCCACAGACTTGCCGCCTACCCCATCCATATAGCCTACATGCGGCAGCAAATACTCAGCCAAGGAAAACCCCTTCAGCAGAGAGGTTAAGGGGATTTCCCCAGAAGGCAAGCTCATCATCAGAGAGAGGTCATAACACCCTCTCTTTGGCCTTTCCCCCTCCCCCACAAAATCTCTCTGGTCTCTACCTTGTATGAGGGGGGCCTATAAAATATGAAGGCTTTTTCAAATAGATATATAAAAATGGAAAGGTACCACATCAATGTATCCTCTTAAGAACTGAGCAGGGGTTCAGGGGTGGGAGCGGGGAGACTTATTCCAGTCATGTTTCCATTTCCCCAAACATGCAGTCTGGTGACAGGGAGAGAATACTTGGTTCAAATCTCAGTTCAATTATTTGCTAGCTGTGTCACTAAAAATCAGCTTCTAATTGGTTGGGCTGAATTCTATCTCAGGCCTGTGTTATAACTTTAAATCCAACACATTGGAGTGGATAGAACACTGGGCCAGAGTTCGAATCTCAGAATCAAGACCCATCTCTAATACTTACTGTCTGAGTGACCCTGCACAATTCACTAAACATCTTGGTGCTCCAGGCAACTGAGACTGGAAGTTACAAAGAAGAATATATAGATGTAGAGATAAATTTAATATATATTCATGCATACGCATATGTACGTATATATGTATATGTGTATGATACTCAGCAAGACAAATAGTAGATTATCTCAAGAAAGTGTGCTTAGAAACATGATCTAGTTTATATATATATATATACATATATATATATACATATATATATATATACATATATATATGTATACATATGTACAGAGATAGGGACTAGACATGATTTCACTGGCATAGAGAACTTTCGGGTAGAAGAAATTCCCTCTATGAATGCAATCCAGCACATTCTCTGAAACTTACAGTCTTAGAGAGTTGCCTGGGGTAAAAGGTTAGGTGACTTGTCCAGGGTCACACAGCCAGGATGTGCTAGAGTTGGAACTTGAACCTAGGTCTTTCTGGCTCTGAGGCCTGCCCTCTATCCATTACATTCTACTACCTCAAACCCCAATTGTTTCCAGAGTGAGCTGATTTCATTGCTACTAAATGGGTGTCTTTTTCAGCAATGGGAGGGTAGGTCCAGTTAGTTTTCTAGGTTGCTAGGTTCCTCACTCTGTCTGTCTCTGTCTCTCTGTTCATCTCTTTCTCTCTCTCCATTTAGTGACCCAGATGCCTGATTGCACTCATGGAAAGTGTTTGACATCATCAGATCATATTTATAAAAATGCTTTCTCACAAAAAATGGGTTGACAATGCCCCCTGCAAATGCGATCCCTGCTCAGTTCCAGCTCTGGGGTATCAGAGAACCAATGATGACCTGGGACTTGAGCTAGCCCAGTTCCCACTGCTTGATTCAGGGCCCCATGCATACCAGTCCTATTGGTCGTATCATCAGGCCTTCAGGGATGGGCTTGAATTTTCCTTCCCAGGATACAATGCATTTCCCTCTGCATGTTCCTTCTTTCAAATGCATTAATGTGGGCAATAGGAAAAGGAACCTGGGTGAGACAGCTAACAGTGAGACCATCTATGTCATCTGCTCAAACCTGCTCACTTTCAGAAGAGGAACAATGGGTGAGGTCTCCACATTTTCTGCCATCCTTTTGAAGCCTGGGAAAGAGAAGATAACATCACTGAACCAGAAGGCTTCATCTGGGCAGATCTGCACCTTGCCTGCTCTAGCTGCATCGTGGCCTGCTTCCTTATCTGGGAATATCCCTGGGAGAAGGAGAGTCAAGCCCAGTGGGTGTGCAGCAGGAGGTCCCATAGCCTGGCACCTTTCTAACCTTGCTGCACTTTGGGCACTTTACATTCCAGCCCAACTGGCCTTTGTGCCATTCTCCATCCTGGGCACATTATCCCTTGGCTCCATGTGTTTGCATAGACTCAACTAGGATAGCACTCACTCCCTAGCTTTGATTTATAGAATCTCTAGATTCCTTCAAGAGCAGCTAGGTGGCACTGCAGTGGATAGAGTACCAGGCCTGGAATCAGAAAGACTCATCTTCCTGAGTTCAAATCTTACCTTAGATACTAACTAGCTATGTGACCCTGGGCAAGTCACTTAGCTCTGTTTGCCTCAGTTTCCTCATCTGTGAAATGAGTTGGAGAAGGAAATGACAAACCACTCCAGTATCTTTGCAAACAAAACGCCAAATGGAATCACAAGGAGTTGGACACCATTGAAGAGCCACTCTACAACAACTTCCTGATTACCGGTGGAGTACTCTAATCACTACATCACCTACCTCTTTCCCTCACAACCACCCTGTATTAGCATCCCCATTCTACAGATGAGAAAACTTAGGCTCGTAAAGGGGAGTCAAAGGATCCTAGAACAAAGCTCTCCAGGCCTCCCCAGCAGAGGCAGGATTGGCAGGCAGGCCTCCTGACTCCAGGTCCAGCAGGTAGGACACTTGTATCCTTTGGATTCTGGAGTCATGGACACTTGTATCCTGATGGAAGGGGGCTAGGGGAGGTGGTTTGTGACAGGTTGGGTAACATGGAGGAGAGGAGAATTCCCCTTGCCTCTTGGAGTCCCCCTTGGCTTAGAGAGTGCCTAGGGAAGGGTGACAGAACAGGTAAGGCCTTCAAACATCACGTAGCTAGAGGGTCCCTTGTGACTCACAAGGCCCTCAGCTACTCAGATCTACTGTAAAAGAATCCCATAGTTCCCCCCCCCCAACTCTCATTGTGACTGGAGAGCAACAAATGTGTTTTCTCAGTCAGGAATCTTCTTAGGAGGAAGTTCTCACGACCACAGCTGTTTCACTGCCTGTTGATTGAGTGGATTAAGGCCTAGCAGCCTGTCAGTACAGCTGTGTTACAATATACATTTTGTACCCCAAATATTCCCAGCCTGACGTGCAAACAGAATAGGCAGTAGTCTGTATGGCTTGATTGGAGGGTCACCAAAAGGTCCTCGTGCCCACAAATATCTCCCCTACTGGTCTGGAAATCCTACCATTAAAGAGTCATTTATTTGGGTTATGGCTTTGTGTCACCAGGAGGCTCCTATGAATTTCACCTTAGAAAGCAGAGATCAGGACCCTGAGACCATGGGATTCAAGGCTGGGGAGAGTAGTGAGAGACAGCCTAGTGGAGCTGGGAGAGTGTTGCACTTGGCTTCATACTTTTTAATCTTGCCTCAAACACTTTCTAATTATGTGATCCCGAGCAAGTCAACACAATTCTCCAAGCCTCAGTTTCTCCAATGTTAAATAATATAATAACTGCAGCCTTTATCTCCTAGGATTGTTAGGAGATTGTCAAGGTAAGTTACGAAGCATTTATTACTAAGACTCTCTAGATGTCAGTTATCATATCACCAGTGTGTGGCAGTGACAGGTCCACTTGGGGAAGCTCAGTAAGAGATTTTGCCAGCCCTGGGGAGATGACATTGGGGGAGTGGGTCTGGAAGGAGGAAAAAGGCATGAGAGAGAGGGTGCAACACCCAAGTGGGCCAAGTCTATCTGGTAAAACACAAGCTCTTAACTTTCTTGAATCCCCCCAGCACATGGCACAGGAATGGATACATAGCAGGTGCTTGCTAAGTGGATGTGCAGAAAACTCTTGGAATCGGGGGGAGGCCAAGCTAGACAAAAGCTCTTTTCTAATGTCTGCTGCCCCTAAGAGAAGCTTCCAGCAAAGGGGGGAAAGAGGCCCCCCAAGCCACTGAGCAAACACAAAGCCAGGTCTGCAGAGGCCGGATGTCTTGGACTGTTTACCCAGGAGGGGCCATCCTGCTCTGGCCACATCTGGCCAACTGTGGTCAGTTCTAGGCCACACATTTTAGGAAAGCCATTGACAAACTTGAGCCCACCCAGGGGAAGGTGACCAGGAGGGTGAGAGGCCTGGAGACTATCCGACATGAGGAGCTAGAAAGCGTCTCAGAGGCCATCTATCTCAACAGTCTCCTTTTACAGATGAGGAAACTGAGGTCTAGGTTGGTGAAGCCACTTGTCCAAGATTGTGTGTAAGATGATAGGTCAAGAGCTGGAAGGGACCCCCAGAGACAATCTATCTCAACTCCTTCTTTTTACAGAAGAGGAAACTGAGCCTCAGAAGTGTTAAGTGACTAGTGCCAGGTTATACTTCAAATAAAAGAACCAGGAATGTTAAGATCAGAAAAAAGAAAACTTGGGGGTGGACACGATAGCTATCTTCCAGTATATGAAGGGCTGTGAAAGAGGAATTAGCCAAGTCCTGTTTGGCAGGACTAGGCTCAGAACTAGGGACGATGGGGACAAGTTGCAAAGAGGCAAATTAAGCCTGTGGTAAGAAAGAGGCCTCCCAATGGAGCTGTCCAAAAGTTGAATGGGCCACCTCGGGAGGTAGTGAGCTCTCCATCCAACCACTGACCACTTGCTCAGGATGGTATCGGGGAAAGTCCTGTTTGAAGACTGGTTGGAGCAGAGACAGGGACTTTGAGGTCCTTTTCTAGCTTGGAAATTCTGTGATTTGAATTCTGGTTAGAAAAGGAAGCCTAGGTGGGGAAGGTGGAAACTAACCTAGCGCTTATTCCCTCTTTCCTTGTGTGAGGCCAGAACTAGGACTGGCTAGATGCCACCTAAGTGGAGCAGATCAGTGGGCACAATCCAGAACAGAGTTTATGGGGACAGAGTTCAGTCCCTGAACGGGGTCAAGGATTAATTCATCTTTGTCATTGGATAAACATCAAAGAAACACAGCTAGCTGGCTTAGATGGTTCTATTCAAATGGCTTACCTCTTGTTTGGATGCTGGAGATGAGGGTCTGGCAGCATAGCAAACACTAGGTTCTGGTTTGGGGCACCCAATATATTTCTTTACCAGAGTAAGTGAATCTCTTCCTCCACTAAACTCCTTCTCTGATGTCTCATGGTAACATGGAGGAAATCTGCCTCATCCTTCAAGATACATTCTTGAAGGCTATGGCAGGGAAGCATAAACTCTGGTAGCTTCAACCAAGCTGGAAAGGCTTCTAGAAGGTTCTAGCAACAGGCCAGGGGCCAGCTCTATTATACTAAAAGAAGCTTGACACCAAAAGGTCATCACACCCCCATGAAATTCGTGAAAATAATCTACTAAGGCATCAAGAGGGTATGATATGTGCGAGGGGAGAGTGTACCCACACTGAAGAAATGCCAGGCCCTTAGAGAAGTACCTTACAGAAGGAAGCTCTTCAGTCTTCTGACTCATTTTGTCCCTTGTTGTGGGCGGAGTCTAAGGCATAAAGGGAAGCATGGCCAGAGGGTGAGGAGAGCTGGGTTCAAGACCTGTCTCTGACATGTGCTGACTATGTGACCCTGAGAGAGTCACATGATCTCTCAGTGTCCCAGGCAATTCTCTAAGACTAGTGGTATCCAATTCAAATAGAAACAGGGGCCATTAACCTGTACAGAAGGATCCCTGTGGGGCACAGATGAACTTAGTCTTAAAATATGATATTATCTTTGTTTTATTGTATTTGTATTTATTTTGTTCAGTATTTCCCAATTACATTTTAATACGGTCCAGACTGAACTTAGGGGTGATATGGGTCCTCACGTGGTCAGTGGTCATGTGTTTGACACTTCTGCCTAAGACTGGAAGTTACTGCATTGGTGAAGGGAATCTCCATACTAGTTTCCGTGTTCATTGAAGAAAACACAAGTCCAGGCCCAATATAGCTATGTCTATAGGGATAGGGAGTGGACCTGGCATTTCATTGGCATCAGGAAGGAACACTTAGAAGCTGTCTGACTCTGGGCAAGTCACTTAACTTCTAGTCACCTCAGTTTCCTCACTGTCAATGGGGATACTAATAGTACCTGCTCCAAAAGGTCATGAGGATCAAGTGAGATATCTGTAAAATTCTTAGCACAATAACTGGCACATAGTAGGTGCTACATAAATTCTTGTTCCTCTTCCCTTCCCCAACAGCCAATGAGTAGACGTACCAGTAGAGGAATTGAGCTACAGCAGTATTGACTCACACACTGGTAAAAGACTCAGAGGCAGTCCTCCAGAAGGTTGGGTGGACCTCCTACATAAGGCTTCTATGAGGATATGGACAAAAGTCACCCAAGATGCAAAGGGCTGGATTGATTGTGATCTGTATCATTGGGGGCCCACTCATATCAATCACTGAGCTTGCAGATACAAAACAATCCAATCCAACAAGCACTTATTAAGTACCTGCTATGTGCCAGGCACCAGGCTGGGCACTGGGGATACAGAGGCAGAAATGAAACAGCCCTTGTCTTTGAGGAGCTTGGAGTATTAGAGAAGCATTTGATCATGCTAGATTGTGGGGAAAACACTCAAACTGGAAAATGCCAAGTGTTCCTTGTATAGGAACCATTCAGCTCTGTAGAAGGGCTTGGGCTACCAGGGTGAGGGCAAAAGTCCAGCTCTAATCCGGAACAACATGGGGCCCCTCAATGTGCTATTTGGAAAATTCAAGACCATAAAGACCATAAACAGCACTTGGCTCTCAATTCTCCTGCATATGGATTAACCATGCTCCCATGATCCTCCTTGCTCCTCCAGCTGCAAACCTTTTAACCATTTGGTCCCTCCCTGGCATCCCCCACCATAAGCCTTGCCAAGTGTGCTGTCCCTGTGTGCTGAAAGAAACCTTTCAGCTAAAAGAAAAAAAGGAGGGAGGGAGGGAGGGATGGGGAGAGAGAGAGAGAGAGAGAGAGAGAGAGAGAGAGAGAGAGAGAGACAGAGGGAGAGAGAGAGACAAAGAGACAGAGAGAGAGAGACAGAGAGACAGAGAGACAGAGAGACAGAGAGAGAGAAGCAGCAGCAGTTGTTTCCCATGAGTTTTACACCATAATTTGGTTTAGAATAACAGGTAAAAGACAGATGAATTTAGTTCAACAGATGCAACAGAACTCTCTGGGGTGCTTTTAAATGGATAAAGCCTAGCATGCAACAGATCAGGAACTTGCACAGGGGCATACCCGCTGTGCTCCTCCCCCCTCCAACTCTCCAGTGTAGAACAGAAGAAAGAGTGTTAGATTTGGAGTCAGGAGATCTGGCCCTGAGCCCCAGCTGGGCTGCTCACTGACTCTGTGACCCTGGCCAAGTCAGCTCACCTTTCTGGGGCATAAGGATGGATAATCCCCAGCTCTAAAATGGGGATAATGTAATAATACTTACACCACCTGCCTAGAGCTTAGACTGTTGGGAGGAAAGCAGTTTGGAAAACTTACAGTTCGAAAGAAATGACGTCTATTACTGGGAAGTAGATTTTGGTTTGGCCTAAGGGAAAATTCCCTAATGACTAGGGATGTCCCACTGGGAATGGGCCGCTTTGCTTTAGGGAAACCTTCATCTGTGGTTTATGAGGTTCGACTGTGATCATGTTGGTAAGGCGCTTTGCAGACTTCAAAATGCTGTGTAAATATCAATTGTTGTGGCGATGCCGTGGTCACTGCTTCCTGGACCTGTGTTTTCATCAATGTAGGAAGCTCCAGGGACCAAATGAGCTGATATTTGTAAAGTGGATAGCATGATGCCTAGCATAAAGTAGGTGCTTAATAAATGCATATTCCCTTCTTCTCCCTTCCTAGGTGAGGAAATTCCCTCTACTAATTCATATCAGCTCTGGCAGTGCAACTCAAGGTCTCCAAGACCAGTGGCCATCTTGTCTTACACTACTTCTGTCCTTCTTGGAGACATAATAGATGCTCAGTAAAAGTCTGTTGGAGGGAAACAGGCTGAGTCTATACTTGATAATTCAAGCCTATTTTTAGCCACCAATTTCTTTTAAAAATTTAAATAAACTTAATAACCTCCAACAAAAACAAACATGGAAAACAAAAGCCAAGATCTTACCCAAGTCCCTTGGCCTTTTGCAAGGCAGAACCGAAGCAATGAATAATAAATAAGCAAATGGGTTGATTTGGGTCTGCATCTCCTTCTAGGCTATTAGAAATTGTATCACTTTGGACCCATTTTCTTTCTTCTTTTCCTTCTTTCCTTTTCTCTTTCTTTCTTTCTTTCTTTCTTTCTTCCTTCCTTCCTTCCTCCCTTCCTTCCTTCCTTTCTTTCTTTCTTTCTTTCTTTTTTTTCTGTCTTTCTTTCTTTTTCTTTCTTTCTTTTTTTCTTTCTTTCTTCTGTTCTTCCTATGTCCTATACTGAGTCAACAATTTTCCCTATGGGAGCTCCAAAAAATGTAGCTTCATGAGAGCCTTGAGTCCATATGTCATATGTTGTTATTCAGTCATTTTTCAGTCATGTCTGACTCTTTGTGAGCCCATTTGGAGTTTTCTTGGCAAAGATAGTGGAATGGTTTGATATTTCTTTCTCCAGCTCATTTTACAAATGGGGAAATTGAGGCAAACAAGGTGACTTGCCCAGGGTCACACAGCTAGTAAGTGTATGAAGCTGGATTTGAACTCAGGTCTTCATGATTCTAGGCCTTGCATTTTATCCACTGCAGCGCCACCTAGCTGCCCTATATATCATAACAGGATCAGTCAAAGGACTTGGGGATATTTGAGCTGGAGGAAAAGAAAATATTCAAGGGGAACCTGATATCTGTCCTCAAGTATTCAGAAGGGCTGTCATATGGAAGAAAGATTAGATTTGTTTTGTTTGGTCTCCTTTTCGGTTCCTCCTTCTCCTTAATTTCATGGGTCATCAGTGTGTATGGAGATCTATTTCTGTTGATTTCAAATGAGATATCTTCACATAAGTCTTTCCATATTTCCTTGTGTAGTTTAAGCCGCCAGTTTCATAATTCAGGGCAGATAGTCAATAAGCTTTTATTAAGTGCTTACCATGTTCAGGCACTATGCTAAGTGCTGAGGATACAAAGAAAAAGCAAAACCAGCCCCTGTCCTCTAGGAACTTACATTCTAATGGGGCAGTTGATAGGTAAACAACTATGTAGCTACAAGATAGATTCAGAGTAGGTGGAAGGTGATACAGCTGAGAATACAGGGGTAGGGCCCCAACCATCCCTATGGAGTGATCCCAGTTCATGGTGCTCTCTCCCCTCTTTGACTACCTTGTGTTTCCTTCTCTGTGCACTGGTAGAACCTTCTCCTAGAACGTAAGCTCCTTGAGTGCAAGGACAGTTCTATTCTTGTCTCTGAATATCTAGCAGCTAGCACAGTGCCTGGCACATAATATATGCTTCCTAAATGCTCATTGACTACAACTGAATTGGATTTCCAGAGAGAGGCTGATTTCTGCCCGATGTAAGGAGAATACCTCCCACCAATTGCCATGGTCCCAAAATGGAATGGGTTGCCTTGAGAGGGAGTAGGCTCCATCTTGCTGGAGGTCTCCAAGTAGAGGCTGGAAGACCACTTGCTAGAAGTGCTCAAGTGTGGACTCCTGCTCAAGGAAAAGTTGAGATGAATGTCTTCTGAGTTCCCTTCCAAGTCAGCATGACTGTATGACTCCCTTGGCCCGGCCCAGCCCCACAGGAGCCTAGTGATCTGCCTGTTGTTTCTAGGCACTGGGGGGAAACTATGTTATATGTTACATGTTAGAGTAGTCTAAAACAATAAATTTATTTTTCAAAGTGAGATGAAATCTATACAACACAAAACAACTGTCTGTAGCACAGTACAGTGGAAAAGAACACAATTTGGAGCCAGAGGGCATGGATTCAAATCTCAGATCTGCTACTAAGTAGCTGTGTGATTTTGGACCAGTCTCTCTATGTCTCTGAGTCTCTGTTTCCTCATCAGTAAAACGAAGGGATTGGATCAGATGGCCTTTGAGGTCCCTTCCAGCTCTAACTCGGTGATCCTATGAAGCATTCTGTACAATCAAGTGGACTGAACTTTGGACCAAAGTGACCAACCATAGAGACAGAGCACTTAATGGAAGGAACAGCAGAAGTATGTCAATGGCCTGGGCTTCCTTGCCCCAGCAGCCATCTCTCCAGAGGTCTGTGCTACCCATTTCATTTGGGGCAGCTAGGTGGCGCAGTGGGTAGAGTGCTAGGCCTCGAATCAGGAAGACTGGAGGTAAAATCCAGCCTCAGACGCTTACTAGCTGTGTGGCCCCGAGCAAGTCACTTAACCTCTTTTTTTGCCTCAGTTTCTCAACCGGGCTATATAAATGCTCATTCTCTTTCCTTCCCTATTTCTACCGCCTCTCGGTATGTTTTCTGTGGTAATCTACTGCCCTCTAGTCCTCTCCTTCACATCCCTTGGTAGCAGCCAGTGGCTCATACCACCAGCTGTGGCCAGCTGCTTCACCCAGCTCCCAGGCTGGCACCCTGAGTCAATAGACATGGTCATCAGCAGTGCCAGGGAGACTGGGTGGGCAAAGAAAAGCCCCTTCACATCCCAAGCCCTGAGAAATCTTTTCAAATGAGCAAAGAGAAACTTTGCCAAAAATCAAACCTGGCTTCCCAAATCAAGCTCTGAGTTTGGGAATTAAGTCCTGTTGGCTGTTAAATTGCAAGGAGCCTGATGTTTTACAGATGGAGAATAAACTTTTCTCAGCCTCCTCCCAAGGCTACTCAAAATGAGATAGGGCAGCACATCTGTACATATATGGGGTTATGTTTGGTTTGAGGTTCCCAGACCCCTGGAAAAGGCCTTTTTTCTTGGGTTTAAGGGTATAGTCCACATCTATTTCAGTTAGCTTGGGGCTTCCTACTAGCCTGGCACCTTCTCCCTGCATCTGATCCTGGTTAATACATCAAGGTCTCAGATATACTGTGAAAAGAAAAAGTGAAAAAGGGATGTGTGTGCACATGCATATGTGTGTACGTGTGTGAGCCTGTGTATGTGTGTTTTGCGGGGTGAGCAGAGGGGAAAACTGAATTCTGATTGTGTCCGTAAGAAGGAATTCAGACAACCTGTAGAACTGCATGAATTGAGAGTCGGGGGAGGCCTGCTCTTAGACTCCAGATATTGGCTGCCTGCCTTTTTAGCTACATTTTTTGAGCAAATGACCGCCAGGAAATAACTGAGAAACTTGAGTAATTAACCCTGCTTTTGCTCCATGAGGCAGCCTAAGTATACTGGCCTTAAGAAGACCTAGGTTTAAGTCCTTGTGCTACATACTAGTTGTATGACTTCCTTTGTCAGTGCGCCTAGGGGATTCTGGGAGATTAGAAGATGCCAAGTTACAGATGTATATTTGGTGCAGACTAGTTCCCCACTGAGAGTTTCACACCTATTTTCTCAGCTTTATTGTATCTTACTCCCCTTCACAAAACACTCTCTGGTCCACCTCACTGTTCTTCTCACTGTTCCTTCCACAGCATACTCCATCTCCCGACTCCATGCTTTTGTACTGGCTGGCTTTCATGCCTGGAATGCTCTCCTCCCTAATCTCTGCCCCTTCAAATCCCTAGGTTTCTTCAAAACTTGACTCAAGCACCACCTCTCACAGTCACCAAGGCTTTCTTGAGCTTCCCAGCTGCTAGTGCCCTCCTCCTCCAAATTACCAGGCATTCATTTTTGTAGATAGCGATACGTGTATACATTGTCTTCCTCCAATAGACCATCAGCCCCGTGATGTCCGGAATTGCTTCACTTCTGTCTTTGCAAATGGCACAGGGCTTGACCCTTAATAAATGTTTGTTGGTTGATTGATTGAACCCCCATACCAGTGAAATCACTTGCCCTGATAAAAATGGGGGTCATGTCACAGAAACTTTTCCATTTTAATGTTCCCAGAACTATTTTCTGTTCCTTTTGGAAAGACATAAGTGGACACAAATATTTCTCCACATGCAATGCAATTATTTCTCCTGTACAGATGCTTATTACCTTGAAAGCCTGTGTACAGTATGACCTGGGTCATACTTTATTTATTCTGAGAAACAGCACTGTTCTTTGCAGATCACAAAATGTTCTCCAAGTTGTACACTCAAGTTCCTGAGCCCAGAATTGGAAAAAGTTTGCTGTGTCCTCCATACCAACTGGTCCTCCCCTCTTTGGAAGTCTGAGCGATGGCTCCAAGCAGCCCCCGCCCCCCACCCCCACGCCTGGATCTTGTCCTTGTCCTAATTCTGATGGCAAATGTTTCCATAGAGCTTTACATGTATGCCTTTATGGCTTCTAAGCTAGGGAATATAGGAAACTTTGATAGATGAGGAAATGAAGGCTCAGAGAGGGCCACACAGCTAGTCTGGATAGAGGCAGAATCAGAACCCAGGCCTGGTTTTGCTACCATCAAGGCTAGGCACAATATCACCTACTAGTGACAGGCTACTCTCTACTCCCCTTCCAGCTCTCTCCTCTCATCTCTCCTCCTATCCCTTTCTTCTCTCCCATAGCCACCTGTCTCTGATACTCCCGGAGCTTCAGGTATTTTCTCTGTGCAGGTAATTCTCAGGTCTATATCTTCAGAGCTCTACTGAACTCTGAAGCTTTAGGCCTTCTATTTCCAACGTGCCTACAGGACTTCTTTCCTTGGACATCATTTTGCTCCACACATTCAGCATGTCCCAAATGTGACTCCTTATCATTTCTCTTAAGCTGTTTCTCCCAGAGGCACATCGTGCCACCACTCTCCAGTGTCCACAGTCTGGTGTGATCTTTGACCCTTCCCTCTCACATTCAATCATTTACCAGCTCCTACCACTTTGACCTCTAAAGTCTCTCCAGTCGACCCCTTGTCATGCCCTCTGCTAGAAGAGGACTTTATTATCATTTGCCTGGAATATTGCCATACGTTCCTAGCAAGTCTCAATACCTGACTCTTCTTTCTCCCCAGTCCATTCCAGGTTTCATATTGCTTCCAGAATCAGTTCCCTTATACATACATCTTGACATATGTCAGCTCTCTTCTCAAAAGTTTTTTTTAAAAATATTTTTGTAGCTTCTTACTGTCCACTGAGTGAAAGTCAAACTACCTTGCATGACATTCAAGGCCCTCCAGAGTCTGGAGCTTTGCGCCCAGTATCCTGAATGTACTCTCTCCTCATGTCTGTCTCTTAGAATTCCCGCTTTCCCCCAAAGCTCAGCTCATGTACAGGAATCCTTCCCTGATCGCCCTAATTATTTTGTGCTTTTCTTGCTCTTCAGAGGACAGCGTCTACACTTGGCTGTTTACATGTTGTACCCCCTCCCCCAATAAAATGTGATTCAATTCAGCAAGCATATATTAAGTGTCTGCTGTGTGCAAGTCACTGAGGTTAGCGCTGGGAATGCTATGTATGTGTGTATCCACACACATACTATATATGCACATATACACATACATCCACATCTGTATCTATATAGATATATCTATATTTTTAGCAGCTAAGTGATATACTGGACAGAGTGCTTGGCCTGTAGTCAGAAGACTCATCTTCCTGAGTTCAAATCTAGCCTCAGACACTAGCTGTGTGACCCTAGGCAAGTCACTTTACCCTGTTTGCCTCAGTTTCCTCATCTGCAAAATGAGCTGGAGAAGGAAATGGCAAACCACTCCAGTATCTTTGCCATATGGGGTGATGAAGAGTTGGACACTACTGAAAATGGCTAAACACACATATCTATATTTCTATATCTATATCTATATCTATATTTGGGAAAGGGGCTTGTAGAAGGGGCAGATGAAGAGGCACTACTGTATATTCTAGACAAAGGCAGTCACTTGTCCTATGCTACAGAGGTGGACATGGCCAGTTTGAATGGAGTGAGAGTGCATGAAGAAAAAAAACCCCAAATAATAGGTGGGCACCAGATCGGGGAGGGGTTTAAATGCCAGACACAGGAATTTCCAATGAAATATAAGCCTCTCAAGGTCAAGGGCTGGTTTTGCACTTTGTCTTTGAGGGCCCAGGACCTAGGTGAATGCTTTGTATACAGCAGGCGCTTGAGAAACACTCAAGAGATTGAACTGTTGTCATCATAGGCCTATGAAGAGGAGAGAGAATAGTGAAGGGCAGAGAACAGGTCAGCAGAAAAGCAAGGGGTTCTGTTCTTATGGTGCCAAGTGGCTGACATCTTTGGTATCAAAGAAAAAAGAACTATCTGATGAAAAGTGCTTTTTGAAGCTTTAAGAATTTCTACTTGTAACGTGGTTTTTTTGAGCCTCCTCTGATGTTTTGTACAGAAGGGCGGTGCCATTTTCCTCCTCCCAGTGAGGACAAAGGTGTGTTTAATTGCCTGGGATTGCTCAACGCCTCTATCTCAGATGACCAAATGAATTGTATAATCCCTTAACTCTTCTTTCAGCATGGCAAATGTCAACCCAACCTCATTTCCGGCCACTCTCTGCTCTGCTGATGGTTTGTATTTTGTAAGTAAATTTTTAAGCAGTTTTTCTGCGCCATTATGTTAAAGATAATTCCAGTGCCCTTTATTGGGAGGGGGAGGGGTTGTTTACAAATCTGCCCAGGGCAACTCCTGGATGCTTAAACTTAATCCACTAGGCCTGTCCCCTTGCCAAATGTGCATTAGGCTCCATAGCTTTTGGCTTCCTGGAAGAAGAGAGAGGAATCTTATTTTTTTTAATTCAGAATAAAAAAAAAAAGATGTTTCAACAGTTTGGAGGAATTTTCTTACTGGTTCTCATTTATGCAATTAAGTTGGCTCCCCATTATCTGCTGATATGAAAATCTAAGAAGACAAGAAATAGCCTCCAAAGTGCTAGGGTTGGAGGCAGCATGAGGGCAGAGAAAGGCTGAGCTGAAAGGGATCCTAGAACATGGATTCAGAGCTGGGGGGGGGGGGACCTTAGAACAGGGAATGGAAGAACTGGAAGAGATCTTAGACTACACAATGATACGGCTGGGAGGGACCTTGGAGAAATCTAGTCCAGCGTTCTCAGTTTTCTGAGGAGGAAACTGGGTCTCAGAGGAAGGAAAATGACTTGCCCAAGGCCACACAGATACTTAATGGTAGCACCAGGACTAAGGTCTAGGCCAGGGGTGGGGAACCTGTGCCCTCGAGGCCACACGTGGCCCTCTAGGTCCTGTGCAACTCTTTGACTGAATTCAAACTTCACAGAACAAATACCCTTAAAAAAAAGAATTTGTTCTGTAAAACTTGGTCTCAGTCAAAAGGCTGTACCCAAGGACTAGAAGGCCGCATGTGGCCTCAAGGCTACAGGTTCCCTGCCCCTGGTCTAGACTTTAGTCCTGGTGCTACCACTAACTAGCCATGTGGCCTTGGGCAAGTCATTTTCCTTCCTCCGAGACCCAGTTCCCTTCTCAGAAAAAGGAGGATAATATTTCATGTCCTACTTCCATATCATAGGGTTGTTATAAGGCTCAAATGAGATGATGGGTACAAAGGAGCTTTCTAAACTATAAAGCCCTGAGTACAAATCCTAACCCTGCCACTCATCATCTGAATGACCCTGGTTAAGTCATTTTATCTCCTCATCTATAAAATGACAAGGCTGGACTGGATGAACTCTAAGGTCCTTTCCTTTTCTAATCTATGACCATATGCCAACCAGAGGCCCTGAGTGGCACCCAAATCAGGCTATATAGGACTAATAGGACTTCTAGAGACTGTGGATCCATCACAGGCTACATAATGTGCTCCATTTATCAGAGGAGTAAACCAAGGTTAAAGTCGTCAAAGATAAGTGGGTGAGTCAGGCAGTTCAGAAGCAACCGGACTTGGGACGAGGATGTTTGCCCTGGTCAGGACGTAGGGCTGCCCCCTCAGTCTTAATCTGGTATCTCAGACTTACAGGCCTAGTTGAAATAAACACAGAATCAAGCAGAAGAAACAATTCTCCTTCCTCCCAATCTTTGCTCACTTGATTATGAGGTACTTGTGACCTCCTACCCCTCAGCATGTGTGGTTCCATCTGTGTGGGTGCTCCCTCCTCTGACACAGATAGCAGCCCCTCCACATTGTCAGAGCTGGTTTTATGAGCAATTGCTGATAAAAATTCATCACCTAGTGGCCAGGCCTCTGGGGCTTGGTGGGACCTGCCAGGGCAGGCCTTTTGCTGGCAGAACCTTTGAAAGGCCATTTCTGCCATGGGAACAGACATTGGAAGGAGGAGATAGCCAGTTTGGACATCAGAGGATGTCCTTGAAGGAACATCAGACGCCATATAGTTTAACCTCCTCCCTTTACAGATGAGGAAACTGAGGCCCACAGAGGTGAAATAACCTGCCCAAGCCCACACAGATAGTAAGTGGCTGGGTCAGAACTCCAACCCCAATTACCTGGCTCAGCCTCTGTATTCTTTCCTGCCATCACCAAAACCCTGCCTCTGAGCACATTTCTTCAAGGCCTAGCTCATGGACTGACCACCTCTTACTCTAGGACTTTCCTCATTCCCTTGTTCCTGGCTATTAGTACCTTCCTTCCCCAAGTGACTTTGTCTTTACTCTGTCCATATTTGCCATTACTTATCTATGTCCATACTCTATTCCTCACCCAAAGGAATGTAAGCTCATTGTGGGCAAGCACCATTTTCTTTTTGACTTTGTACCTGCATGGTGCCTGGCATACAACAGGTACCTAATAAATGCTTGCTGAATGAACAAATGAAAGAATACATGCATAGATGGATGGATGAGTGAATGAATGAATGAATGAAGAGGAATGAAGGATAGCTACACTGGCTGGACTATGGGGAGGGAGAAACTCTGTTCGAAGAGGCCACTGAGGGGTTTTTGCAATGAGCTCTTTTCACTTTTCTCAATGAATACAATCTGAAAATCAAATATGGAGAAAGAAAGCATAGAGGTCATCTAGTCAAAAACCCTAACTGTCCAGATGATGAAAGCGAGGGCAGGGAAACCACTAACCCAAGGTCACACGGATGGCAAGCATTCAGAGCCAGGCTGTCTTGTTCCTGTACCATTTTCCTGCTTACGTCGGTGGGCAGCATTGCTATAGTGTTAAGTACCCTGGAGGAAGGGGTTTTAGCCCTGGATTTCCCAAATAACTCACTGGAACCAAGTCACCTAATTTCCTTGGGCCTCAGCTTTTTGAGACATCAAATCAAAAGGGCTGTAGTGAGGAAGAAATTAAATAATGGCTATCAAAGTATACTGTCACTCTAGCAGAAGTGGTCACTGTAACCCAAAAGACGAGAAATTGTTACTGGGCCTCCACCTCCAGCCTGATGCTCAGAAAGCCCTAGGAGCCATTTCCTGACTTAGCCAACACCAGGACACCTATTGGGACCCTTAGGTCAACTGCTTGGTATGCAGAGGGGCATTCTCTTCCTGGAGCTGAGCACACTTTCAGGCCATCTGAACAACATGACCCCATGGATAGGCAGCATGATATAGTGTGTTCAAAATCTAGCCTCAGACACTTAATAGCTGCGTGACCCTGGGCAAGTCACTTAACCTCTTTCTGCTTCAGTTTCCTCACCTGTAAATGAGAGGTGAGTCAAATTTGTTCATTACTCTTAGTTTTTCAGCATGAATTTCATTTGTTTCATGTCATAGAATAGGTTTGATGACCCACTGCCTGGCTATGCCCTTTGGCAGTATACAATGCCAGAGGTCAGTGGGCCCAACAGAAGGGAATCCCTGATTATTCCATTTCCAAGGTTTTCATAGGATCAAGAGCTGGAGGGACCTCATTAAACCATCTAGCTCAATACCCTCCTTTGATAGCTGAGGAAACTGAGGCCTAGGCTGGGGAAGGAACTTACTCCAAGTCAGAGAGCTGGAGTTATAGAGCTGAGATTAGAACCCAGGTCCCTAGGAGTGGAGTCTTTACAAAGTCAATTGGCAAAACAATTTGGCATCCCTCAGCCACACTTGTCCTTTTGTCTTGGAGGGTTGATTTTTATAATCAGAATATTGGCTGATTGGTGCTATCACTGAAACCCTGGGCCTGGGGAGGGGGGCTGAATGCCAATCTGCCTGCCACATGTTTACCTATGCACCTGGGAATTCTTGTGGCTGCCCTTTGGCTGACCAATGTACTTAGCCCTGCTAATTGAATAGAATAGCAGCAGCAGCAACAACCACCACAACAACAACCACCACAACATTTATGAAGGTTTGCTACTTTCTCCTTCTCGGGCAAGCCAGCAGTACTCACACGGCCCAGTTGGCAGTGGAGCTGGGAAGTACGGGAGCACTGGGGGGGGGGGGGTACAGGTACAGCATTGTGCCCTCCCAGTGAAGAGAAACCTCCCCTCTACTTTCTCCTGTTTTGTACAGTTCTCAGCCCCCATCCCTTCCAGCTTGACTCGTTTGGTTTCAAATTAAAGGGAATTTTCACAGATAATTCTCTTGAGAAAACTAGTAAACTGACACTAGTGTTTGGTCCAAATAAATGAAGGCTGTTTAAGTGTTTGCAGGCTGCAAAGTGAAGCCCAATTCCTTGGAATCACTGTTGATTTCGTTTTTCGGCTACAGCCACCAAGTATTTCTTCCAATAGATAAAGCTTATCTCCAAAGAACAGAACAGCAGGAATCTGTCTTATTTCCCCTCTCTCTCATTATAAAAAACGGTTTGTTTGAGTCTTTACGTCCCCACCCTCCCCTCTTTTAAAAGCAGAATTTCTCCAGATAGCTTTGGTGAAAGCAATGACTTTGAACAGTCTAAGTGTCCAATGTATAGGGTAGGATGTGAGGGAGCAGCAGCCATGTGCATTGGGGTCCCTAGACAACATAATTCGCCCAGTAGAGTTTTTATTGTAGATAAAAAGCTGGGGGAAAAAAGAGAATGGATGGGAAAGTAGATTACGCACTTTATTTACTCCATAGATGGCAAAGAGAAGAAAACCTGTAGTTATATCCAGTACTGGGACCAAGAATTGTCTTGGACAAGTATTAGCTCTCTGTGTGTGATACTCAGTTAGTCAGACCACACATAACTGCTTTGCCGGGGAAAATCCATTAGGGCAGTTTCATGAGCATCAATTGCTTGAGACCAATTGGGAGAGAAAGCAAAGAAGAGTCCCCCACCCCACCCCAAGAGTCTATAAAATTCTGATCTCCCCAATGGCCCATCTACCTCTCAGCAGTCACCCAGCCACCAGACTCACCCCATTAAGATAAATCCAGAGGAAATGATCCCCACGGCCAGTCCAAGTTCAAGGTATTCCTCAAATGCCTCTGGGAGCTTATGGAGCAAGCTGGGGACAGGGCCCTGTGGATGAGGCTTCTTTAGTGAAAGGCATGGCAGAAAAGAAATGAGGTGCCTACCTTGCAACTTTTCTCGGCTTTCTTCTCCAGCGAGCCTTCCCCCCACTCCCCAAAGGGCTCATCTGCCAGCCAGTCTGACCCGACAGTCTGATCTGTGCATCGATTCCAGCTCCCTGGCTTCAGAGGGACTGTGGGTCTTCCTTCTCTCACCAAAAAAAAGACCTCACAGCTCTAAACCTCCTAGCATGTTATAAAACATGATAGGGAAATGTCAGAGTGAGATCTACAAGAGACTGAGTGCACATTGAGCATTTCCGTTTCCCAGGGGGCAGCTCCCTCTCTCTGATTAATGAGGCTGGGCTGCGCCCTGGGACCCATGGGATGAGGCCATACAGCTTAACACTTGGAGGGGGGGCACAACTATCTTTTCTATTTATAAGACCAGAGTGTATTGTCTTCTAAACTTGTGGTCACATTCAGTGTGGGGTTTGTGGTATCGCCCAGCCTCCTTGTTTCTAGAGATGGGCACTGTGGTTGGGTAAATTTTGG
This sequence comes from Trichosurus vulpecula, assembly GCF_011100635.1. Lineage (NCBI taxonomy): Eukaryota > Metazoa > Chordata > Mammalia > Diprotodontia > Phalangeridae > Trichosurus > Trichosurus vulpecula. The sequence continues at coordinate 23,850,363 of NC_050582.1, forward strand.
TATGTTCCACTGAGAGAGCAAAGGCTCTAGGTGGGGTATGCTAAGCTCCCAGCAGCCCTTGGGCGCTTTGGGTTTCACTTCTCTCAGGATGGATAAGAGGTGGCTCTCACAGAAAAGAGCAGCTGGATTTGCTCCCAAGTCAGGACCTAGAATGTTGGAGAGAGAAGAGACCTCATCTAGACCAGCACCAGAGAGAAAGTAGCAGAGGCAGGATTCAAATACATGTCCTGTGGCTCCAAATTTAACTCTCCTTCCCCTAGGCTACCCTCAAGGGGTTCTCAATGGGGGGGGGCAGCAATATAGTTCCTCTCTTCCCCAAGTCTGATTTAGAATTTAGTTATCCCTAAAGGCAACTTAGAGGGACCTAGACTGCTTTTACTCTTCTGCTTCTTCCATCCCCAGGGCCCTTGGATCAGAGGCTCAGAGTGGACCCCTAGCTCTCCCACCCTCCAGAGAGGTTCTCAGGCTCCAATCTGACTACTTTGGGACTTAGGAACATGCTAGAGCTTAGGGTCTTGTGCTGACAAGCTCCCAGGCACAGTGTTGTCAGGAGGGCTGCAGCCCTAACCCATATACCCCATGGGCCTCACGTTACTACTGTGACTCCCTAAGCCAAAGAACAAGGCATGGGGCATCTGAGCCCCAAACCTGCTCCTTGGCTTCTATGACTGAGTTTGGAGAAGAAGACAGGCTTCACAGGACTGGTTGAGAAAGTATCAAGGAAGAGATGATCGCATTAAAAAAAGAGTTTATACTTTATACAGACCCAAATGTCCTGCCTTCCTTCCATCTCACTCATCCCCTTGCCCACCTGACTCTCATTGTGGTTTAGAGTTGATCCCAGGCTCCTGAAGACTCTGTTAATGGAGTACAAGCCCTAGGATACTGAGCAGTGACTAAGCCATGGACCTCTCATCTGAGCACCAGCCTAACTCAATGTGGAGAGGCTCATCCCCAGGGGGAAGATTACTCTGAGCCCAGAAACTCACCCAGCTGTCTGCCGAAGCACAGCAGGGACTGGCATCCTTGTGGCTGGAAGGGAACTCAGGGGCCCTCTAGTCCAATATGATCATTTTACAGATGAGGAAACTGAGGCACACAAAGGTGAAGTGACTTGCTCAAGGTCACACAGGCAGTGTCAGAGGTGGGATTTTAACCCAGGTCCTCATCCTCCAGGGCCAATGTTCATTTTACTGTATCACACTGCCTTGGATCCTTGATCTATTAAAGTCTAATAATAATAATATTGATACCTAACATTTACATGATGCTTTAAGGTTTTCAAAGTGCTTTGCATGTCATCTCATTTGGTCCTTACTATGATCCTGTGAGGCAGGTGCCATTATCCCTATTTTACATATGGGGAAACTGAGGCATGGAGAGGTTACATTGACTTGCCCAGAGTCACACAGCTAGCAAGTATTTTAGGCAGGATTCAAACTCAGGGCTTCCCTCCCCAACTCCAAGTCCAGCACTCTGTCCAGCGTACCACCTAGCTATATCAGACATATGAGAAAATATCTCTCATAGGATGATTACAAAATATGTCCATTCTCTTTTTTTGTTTTTTTTTTAATTTTTTTTATTTTTATTTAATATATTTAGTTTTCAGCAGTGATTTTCACAAGAGTTTGAATTACAAATTTTCTCCCCATTTCTACCCTCCCCCCCCACTCCAAGATGGCGTATATTCTGGTTGCCCTGCTCCCCAGTCAGCCCTCCCTTCTGTCACTCCACTCCACTCCCATCCCCTTTTCCCTTCCTTTCTCGTAGGGCAAGATAAATTTCTACGCCCCGTTGCCTGTGTACCTTATTTTCTAGTTGCATGCAAAAACTTTTTTTTTTGTTTTCAAACATCTATTTTTAAAACTTTGAGTTCCAAATTCTCTCCCCTCTTCCCTCCCCACCCACCCTGCCTAAGAAGGCAAGCAATTCAACATAGGCCACATGTGTATCATTATGTATAACCCTTCCACAATACTCATGTTGTGGAAGACTAACTATATTTTGCTCCTTCTTAACCTATCCCCCTTTATTGAATTTTCTCCCTTGACCCTGTCCCTTTTCGAAAGTGTTTGTTTTTGATTACCTCCACCCCCATCTGCCCTCCCTTCTATCATCCTCCCCCTTTTTTTAATCTTCTTCCTTCTTCTTTCCTGCGGGGTAAGATACCCAACTGAGTATGTATGGTATTCCTTCCTCAGGTCAAATCTGATGAGAGCAAGATTCACTCATTCCCCCCTCACCTGCCTTCTCTTCTCTTCCTACAGAACTGTTTTTTCTTGCCACTTTTATGCGAGATAATTTACCCCATTCTATCTCTCCCTATCTCCTTCTCTCAATATATTCCTCTCTCATCCCTTAATTTGATTTTATTTCTTTTAGATATCTTCCCTTCATCTTCAACTCACCCTGTGCCCACTGTCTCTCTCTCTCTCTCTCTCTCTCTCTCTCCATATATATATATACATATATATATATGTATTATATATATAATATATATACACACACATATATACATACATATACACTCACATATACATATATATACATAAACATATATATGCATATTCCCTTCAGCTACCTTAATACTGAGGTCTCATGAATCATACACATCTTTCCAAGTAGGAATGTCAACAAAACAGTTCACCTTTAGTAAGTCCCTTGCAATTTCTTTTTCTTGTTCTTTTTCTTGATTACCTTTTCATGCTTCTCTTGATTCTTGTGTTTGAAAGTCAAATTTTCTATTCAGCTGTGGTCTTTTCACTGAGAAAGCTTGAAAGTCCTCTATTTTATTGAAAGTAAATATTTTGCCTTGGAGCATGATACTCAGTTTTGCTGGGTAGGTGATTCTAGGTTTTAATCCTAGCTCCATTGACCTCCAGAATATCATATTCCAAGCCCTTCGATCTCTTAATGTAGAAGCTGCCAGATCTTGGGTTATTCTGATTGTGTTTCCACAATACTCAAATTGTTTCTTTCTGGCTGCTTGCATTATTTTCTCCTTGATCTGGGAGCTCTGGAATTTGGAGACAATATTCCTAGGAGATTTCTTTTTGGGATCTATTTGAGGAGGTGATCTGTGGATTGTTTCTATTTCTATTTTGCCCTGTGGCTCTAGAATATCAGGGCAGTTCTCCTTGATAATTTCTTGAAAGATGATATCTAGGCTCTTTTTTGATCATGGCTCTCAGGTAGTCCAATAATTTTTAAATTCTCTCTCCTTGATCTATTTTCCAGGTCAGTGGTTTTTCCAATGAGATATTTCACATTGTCTTCCACTTTTTCATTCCTTTGGTTCTGGTTTATAATATCTTGATTTCTCATCAAGTCACTAGCTTCCACTTGCTCCAATCTAATTTTTAAGATAGTATTTTCTTCAGTGGTCTTTTGGACCTCCTTTTTCCATTTGGCTAATTCTGCCTTTCAAGGCATTCTTCTCCTCATTGGCTTTTTGGAGCTCTTTTGCCATTTGAGTTAGTCTATTTTTTAAGGTGTTGTTTTCTTCAGTATATTTTTCAGTATTTTTTGGGTCTCCTTTAGCAGGTCATTGACTTGTTTTTCATGGTTTTCTTGAATCCTTCTCATTTCTCTTCCCAATTTTTCCTCTACTTCTCTAACTTGCTTTTCCAAATCCTTTTTGAGCTTCACCATGGCCTGAGACCAGTTCATGTTTTTCTTGGAGGCTTTCATTGTAGGCTATTTGACTTTGTGGACTTCTTTAGGCTGTATGTTTTGGTCTTCTTTGTCACCAAAGAAAGATTCCAAAGTCTGAGACTGCATCTGGGTGCATTTTCACTGCCTGGCCATGTTCCTAGCCAACTTACTTGACCCTTGAGTTTTTCAGCGGGGTATGACTGCTTGTAGAGTGAATAGTACTATGTTCCAAGCTTGGGGAGATACGCTGTTGATTTCAGAGCTCTTATAGCCAGCTCTGCCACACCAGCACTCCTCCTTCCCCAAAACCCCCAACCCAGACTAGGCTTAGATCTTCAGCAGGCTCTGCACTCCTGCTCTGATCCTCCACTTAATTCCTCCCACCAGGTGGGCCTGGGGCCTGAAGCAACTGCAGCTATTGTTCTGTAGCTGCCCCACTTCCGCTGCCCACGGGGCGGTGGCAGAACCATGAACTCCTACTACTCCTGCAGCTTTCCCCACTAACCTTCTCTGTTGTCTTTGGTGTTTGTGGGTTGAGAAGTCTGGTAACTGCTGCAGCTCACTGATTCAGGGTGCTAGGGCACGCTCCACCCGGCTCCTCTTCTGGTTGGTCCGTGCCGCCCACGCTGGGCTCTGCTCTGCTCCACTCCGCTCCGCTCCCAGCTCTGTGAGCGAAAGACCTCACCCAGCAACCATCCAGGCTGTCCTGGGCTGGAGCCCTGCTTCCCTCTGGTATTTTGTGGGTTCTGCAGTCATATGTCCAGTCTCTTATTTGAGCTTTACAGCAACTGTGGATAAGGGAGTATAAGCACTTTTCTCATTTTACAGATGAGAAAAACCAAAGGCCAGAGGAATAGAATAACTTGACCAAACCCAAGGTTTCCATTTGCAAGGCCCTTGTTCTTTCTACTACATTAGACATAAGGAGAATCGTCCATCATCTCTATAGTACCATCTATATCAGGTCAGAAGCAGATGGTGGTGGACTTTCAAAGCTAGGCTGAGGAATTTGCATTCTATTCTGAATGCAACAGGGAGCCCCTGAAGGCTTTTGAGCAGGAGAGTGACAGAGTGGTGTTTGAGGAAGGTGATTCTAACAGCTATGTGGAACATGGATGAAAGAAAGGAGGAACAAGAAGCAGGGAATTCATCAAGGATCTGTGATTTCATCAGGGTGGACACTCACTTCCCTGATGCTACTGGAAGTCGTGCTTTGGTGGAAAGTTTTCCTGAGTTGTTGTGACCAAATAGGACATCACCCCCATGGCCTCCTCACCTTTAGCTGGATGGCGCTCCACAGGTGACAGAAAGAATCCATCATCAGGCTAGTACAAGAAGCTTTCCCAGCTCTGTGTAACTCACCAGAGCATGCCTTCCATTGGCTGAGCTTTTGAAACCCAGAGTCCCCTGCCCACCATGATGAAGATTCAATGTTAGCGTATCCAAATACAATCCTTCTTATTTGGGGCATGAGTCTGAGCCTCTGGTGAGAGGAACTTGGTTCTGTGGGACAGATATAACCTGCAGGAACTGGACATAGTATCTACATTATTGTTGGCATATGTCCTTCCTTTTCAAAGAGAACTAATGGTACCACAGGGTGATGTCTTGACTTGTGTGTGAATCAGATTTCAGTGAGGTGGAGTTGCACAAAGTCATCAGCCCCACTCTCTCTTCCTGAATCATTAAAGTCCAGGGGCAAGACAAAAGGCAAGACTACTGGCAATGGCTTGGGATGCAGTGAATGACCTTGGTGTCTTCAATGCCCGACCAAGCTCCAAGCACTCCACAGTGCCACTGGAACAAGTTGCTCTCATTCACCCGTTCTGCTAGGGGGAAACGTTCGCATGCTTGGGGCAGATATCCCTCTAACTCACTGACAGGTTTGAGGCCTGTTGGTTACTCTTAATCTGGTTTAACCCATCTGCTGAGATGGTTTACTGGGGTGTGACTGCTGCACATGCTCTAGCTTCTTGGAGCCACAGGTGAGAGTTGGGGGACAGGTGAACACCAAAGGTGGATGGATGGGCAGTCCTGAGAAGGTCTCAGCAGCCCCCTTGGCAACCTGAGGTGCTCGTACTCCATGAATACCCCATATCTACATTATAATGAGATGTCAAACGGCAAGACTTTTGACTTGCACTATACCAACTGATCTGCCCAAATCAAAGGAGTCTGACTCGATTAGGTTGGAATAAAGTGTCATCCATCTACAGGTCTTTGGCTCAAGCCTGCTCTGAGCTGGCGATATTATCGAATCAGAGAGGATCAAAGCTGGAGGAGATCTTACAGACTATTGTCCAACCTCCTTGTTTCTTTACAGTTGAGGAGACAAGCCCAGAGGGCGGAAGGCATGCAATGACTTCGTGGCCCGAGAATCTCATTGGATGTGAAGTCAGGAGACCTGGCTTCAAATCCTGCCTCTAAAACATGTGAACAAGGACAAATCACTTCAAGTCAACAAATTAGTAAGTAACTATTAAGTGCTTACTGTGAGCCAAGGCATTCCAATGTAGGACGACAACATAAAATGGAGCTGAAAAGTGGGGAGAGGAAAGAGTGAGGGAAGGAGAAAGTCCCCAAACCAGGACACAGTGGAGATGTCAGGAGCATGGCTGGCCTGGGCACTCATGCAAAATGGCTGTTCTGAGCAGATCTCACCAATAGCAGGAGGGCACTAAGGGGGAGAGGGGTCTTTCAGTGCGAAAAAGCTTCGAGGTCATGGTGGAGAAGCCCAGAACATCAGGGGTGGAGCTGGGAGAGAGGTGATGGGGCTCACCTTTCTGAACCTCTGTTTCTTCACTAGGTCTTCTTTTTGGAAGCATTGAGTAGTGGCTAGAGAGGTGACCTCAGAGTTAGAAAGATATGGGTTCAGGGCCACCAATGATAAATTCTCTCAGTGGAATCCTGGGTAAATCCTTTAGCCTCTAAGAGCTGTAAGCATCTCTCTAAGACCGTGAATGGCAAAGCAGTCACAGAGCTAAATCAGTAGGGGAATTCACCGGCAGCTCCCAATGAAGGCCAGTCAAATCTTTTCTTTTCTCAATGACTCTTGGAAGTAATTACATTTTGTTCTAATGCCTTGCCCTAAGTAAATGGCTCCAAACTTAGTAAGGTTCATTTGCTGTGTTTCTACCTTATTTTGTTGGTACAACAAAGTATTGTACATTTTCATGATGTCTGTCAGGATCTCTGATGTCACCCTCCAAGGAGCCATGAGGCCCAGGAGATAGAGTGTAGGGCCTGGACTAAGGAAGACCTGAGTTCAAATTCAACCTCAGATTACCTCTGTGACCCTGGACAAGTCACTTAACCTCTGTTTGCCTCAGTTTTGTCATTTATAAAATGGGGATGATAAGAGCACCTACCTGCACGGTTGTTATGAGGATTAAAGAAGATAATATTTGTAAAGTGCTAAGCACAGTGCCGATGAGTTGGACGGCGTCTGCCCCAAGCATGTGAAGACTTCCTCCTGTGAAATGGGCAGATGAGAACAATCTGTTCCAAGAGCCATGAAGGCGGTCTGCCATCCAAGATGCCAAGGTCATCCGCTGCATCCTGGGTCATCATCACCAGTCATCCCAACTTCTGTCCTGCCACTGGACTTCAATGATGCAGGAAGAGAGAGGGAGGCTGATGACTTTGTGCAGCTCTGCCTCACTGAAATCCGACTCACTTGAGAATCAAGACATCACCTGTGAGGTCACCGGTCCTCTTTGAAAACAAAGGACAAACAACAAGGCATTTAATAAATTGGCCCTGTCCTTGTTATGATCTGCTTTTGCTCAGTTCAAAGAGATCACCAACGTTCCTCTGGATGCTTTGCCATCGCAAAGCTTCTGTTGCCATGGAGTGAATGCAGGCAGGGCCCCTTCTGGATGGAGGCTCCCTCTTATGAATTTCAAACTTGGAAAATTCATTAGAGTAAGACCAAGGTCGGAAGAGATCAGGTGGAGAAGAAAATGGGGAGCTGGATGACAGGGGCAGCTGGAGTCTACAGAGGATAATAAGGAATGAGGAGAGGAGAAGGAAAGAGATCCCAGATGGAAGGAACAAATATTGACAAAGTGCTACCCACTTCCTGACCAAGATGGATGCAAGATGCAGAATGAATGATACATACATTTCCAGACAAAGCCGATGTCGGAATTTGTTTTGCTTGCCTAAGTGTATTTATTATGAGAGATTTGGGTTTTTTTTTAAAAAAAAAACAGTATGAGGAGGTAGGAGGCAAGGAGGGGTAAGGGCAGGGTGGCAAAAAAGAAAAAGAGGGTCATTGAGGCAGAAAGAGAAAAGAACAGGAGGAAGGGCTAAAAGAAGAATGTCAGACAGGCAGGACGACTTGTAAGTTGGAGGTTAGTCTTATTATATCCTTAAAAGGAAAAGCAAACTGTACATGACAGAGATTTGCAGTCTGATGTACTTGCCTCTTTTTTGCGCTAAGGTCAGAGTGAAAATAAGAAATTAAAACAACAAATTAAACAAAACAACAACAGCAACCTTCTCTTGATGTTGTGCCGGGTGGGCAGGATGAACCTTTTAGACAGTCGATTCTCCGGGGCTCCCAGCACCTGCGGGACTTTGGGAACTGCAAAGGGCCAGAGTGGACAGCTATTTTCATTAGCTATGGGCCTTGAACGGTTAGGAGGCTATGATGAATCTGTGACTAGATGTTCTTTTTAAAAATAGGCTAATAACTCAAAATATTAGGAGACAATTGATAATAAATAGCTTTCAAGTACCTTTGATCTAAAACAAATTCGAAAGCTGCCCCAAATGAGCCCCTCAACTCTGCTGCCAGAGAGAATTCTTCTCCCAGTGCGACCAGGAAAACTGCTCCAAAGTATGTGGGAACAGTCCCAGCTTTCAAAGACAGGGACAGACTGTGTAGAACAGAAAACCTGTGTGGCCTCATTAGGGGGAGTCCTAATGGCCAAGCTGGACTGGAATATTCCCAACTAACAGATGGGCTCCAATCAATTGCATTTTCCCCCAACCACAGGGAGCAAACTTCAGCAAAGGCTAGAGATCAGAGAAAGATGCAGCCAATTTAGCTCAGGCCACTGGCCCAGGGGATGGACTGCTCCCTGCAGATGGTCCTCGGTTTGGAATATATGCAAGGGAGAGGGCTCATGTCTTGAAAGGCCTTCTTGCATGGCCGGGTACAGTCCTACAAAGAAATAATACAGCTTTATATTTGGCACATCCCTAGCCCTTCAAGGAGGCCATGAGCTGGGCTATGGAACAGGGGCAGAGGCCTAGTGGCCTATAGCAGCCAGCCCCTCCAGAGAGAGCCTGGTTCTCTCTGTGGGTTACTTAGCCTTGTTCCAGACAGAACACGGCCAGGGGGCCTGGCTCTTTGCTCCTCAGTCTTGCTAGAATAGCTTAGTGACCCACTGGATGGTTTTGGACTCGGAAGGAAGGTCAAGAAGACTGGATTCAAATTCTGCCTCAGACACTTAGCTGTGTGACCCTGGGCAAGTCATTTAACCTCTTTCCATTTCAGTTTCATCATCTGTAAAATGGGCATAATCATAGCACCCACTTCACAGCGTTGTTAGGAAGAGCAAGTGTCCCAGAACTTCCCTGGCTGAGCTCAGAGCAGAGGGCTTCTAAAAGCTTGCCTGCCCCACCCCCACCCCAGGCAGGCAGTTTCCTGTGGGGAGGCCATCCCTCTCCTTCACCCTCTTTACCTCTCACCTTTTTCCCCATTCCAGAAAGCCCAGCTCAAGCAGCCCAAATCCCTGTGGACCTCACACCATCGCCACTTGGTTCTTCCTCTCTATGGTGCATTTTACCACTATGGGCAATGGGGAGAGGACTTCCCATGGTGCAGCTCAGCCAGCCTTTGGAGTTTGGAGTTTTAAGAGTAGCCAATCCCTTCTTCCTACTGCCCTGGGGACTCTCCTCTTTTCTGCCCATAATCCCTTTTGGCAAAAAGAAAGGCTGGCGACTCTGGAGATTCAGGGCCAGTGCCTTCTCCTAGTCTCTCTGGCCCCCAAGCAGATTACATAAGAAAATGTACGCGGGATGCTTTGCAAACTTTAAGACCCTACATGAATGTCAGTGATTATCAACATGAATGTTATTATCACTACCATCTGTTGAAAGGACTTGGGATCCAGAAAAGAGAAACCAGGTCATATGGAAAAGAGGGGGCCTGCAGAACCGCAAAGAGGCAGATTTAAACTCAAGGTGAGGCAAAACTTCCTAACAACAATTTGAGTTGTTCAAAAGTGCAATGGGCTGTCCAGGGAGGTAGTGGGCTCTCGCAACATTGAAGGCCTTTGAGAAGAGGCTGGGTGAGCACTTGTTGGAGCTGCAGAATAAGGGATTCCTGTTCAGGTATGGGTTGGACGTGCTGCCCTCTGTGGTCTGGACTCCCAGAGTCTGTGAGTCTATGACTTCCTGTCCACTATTTTTATTTTAATTGGTCCAGATCTGAGATTCCACTGGGGGCTAGGGGTGGGCAGTGGGGGGAGGGGCACTGCTCCAGTTTTGCAGAGTCCTTCCTTTCCTCTTTTGACTGAGCAGGAGTCTGGCGCAGAGGCCCTTTCCATAGCAATCTTCCTCTTCCTCGGAGAGGGGCTTGACTAAGGGAACATCTGCCTCATCCCGAACCAGGAATATAGGAGGTGTGACCTAGAATCTGAAGGTGGAGAGCAGGCCATGCAAAAACTTAATTGGAGGATCTGGGCTTGTTTAGTTGGAGAAGAGAACTGAAGTGGGAGTGGGGGTGGAGGGAAGCTTCAGGACATGATAACTCTTTTCAAGTAGTTGAAGGCTTGGCAGAAGCAAAAGGCCACAGAGAGACAAAATGAGCAAAATGCCTGCAAGTCACTTGTTTTCCCCAGGGCCTCAGTTTGCTCATCTGTAAAATAATGCTCATGGGAGTTCTTGGTCATTTAAAGGCCCAGCCAGTCTGAGCGAGTGGGAACCTCCAGCTTCCCTGCATCTGTCCCCTCCACTAGCGCCACCTCTCGCTCTGTAAGGAGAGCATACCACCCCCACCTTTCTTTGTCTACTCAGCACTTGGTGCAGTGCCTTGCACATAGTAAGTGCTTCATAAATGTTTGTTGACTGATTAAGTGACTCCATGAGGCTTCAATTCCATGATTCTAGGACTAGTGAGTAAAAAGGTGATTTTATTAGGGGAAGTCAAATGGGAAAAATGGCCCACACTAGTACTTGAAGTTTGATAGGCCATCTCTGTGGCCCTGAGGAGGGCTCTCCCACCTCCTGTGTCCTTCCTTCCTTCCCTCCTTGAAATACTCTGTCACCTGGCCGAATATTCTGCCTTTTCACAATTGGCCTGAAGCACACTGGTCTTTTCTAATGCCAAGGTCATACAGAGGGTTGTTGGGGAATGGCCTCAATCGGAGGATCTTTTTCTTCACTGTATTATGGCCCACTTTGGCAGTTTGGTGAAACCTAGTGGCCCCTTCTTGGAGTAATGTCTTTAAATGCATAAAATCAAATGCAAAGGGAACCAGTCATATTGAAATAAAGATATAATTTTTTTTCCCATCTAAGGTCACGGACCTCTTGAAATCTACCCACAGATCCCAGGCTAAGAGGCCCAGATTTGGTGTTGAATCTCCCCTCCTGGCACTTTGTGGCTGGGGGGCCTCCTTCTGGAGTCATCTGGGGACTGGCTGATGTCCAGCTGGTCTAAGAGCTGCCTCTGCACCCTGGCTGTCTAGGTGGGAAGTGATTCTCATGATGCTCCTGATTGGGAGATCCATTTTTAACAATGCACTTCCCGTCTGGGGGGTGGGGGTGGGGCGTTTACAAGAAATGCAAATTTTTATAAAAAAAACCTAATTGGTAAAAATAAAATAAATAAAAAAGAAACCATTGACAAAGCAAGGTGTTTGTTTCCCCTTGGGAGGCTGGGTTGCTGGCGTTGGAGGCTCTTAGCACCCTAAAGTCAGTTAGGCACATTTGCCAACTAACCTGTAGGGCTGAAGGAAATAAGATCACTGCAGAAAGAAAAAAACGAGATTGTTTTGGGTGGCTTCTGCTAGATGCTTGCTTTCTTGCCACTGGGCAGTGATGCTCTCCCTGGGCCCTATCCTTCAGGATGGTGGCTGGTTGGATTTGAGGGGCTCCTCTCCCCTCCCCAAGAGGCAAAGCGCCTCATGTTGGGATAGAGAGAGCTTGGCCTGGGAGGCTGACTCTTTACTTCTCATGTGACCTTGGGCAAGTCCCTTACACCATCTGCCTCTGGATGTCCTCTTTGATAAAATGAGGGGCTCATCTCCAAGGCCCCTTGCAGTCCCAGATCCGCAGAGCCCCAGATTCCCATGCTCAGTTCTCAGCCTGGTCTCCAGCCACTGCCAATTTGGCCCCAAAGTCAATAAATTCCAAGGTTGATGCGCAGCCTTGCTCTCCTTCCACAGCTGCTGGCTGCTGTCTCCCCCATCCCAAGCTCTCTCCTTTCCTTTAGGGATTTCAGCTGAAATCCATTCCCTCCAACCACCTCCAGTTCACAATGTGCACACAAAGCATTTTATTCAACAAGCATTTGGTTGTGACTTTTGTCTGAGGGTGAACAGTTGTGTATAGACAATAACTATGCTAGTTTTCACATGGGTCCCATTTAAGAAAATGGAAAGTGGAAAAAAAAATCCCTAGAGACTTGTGTTCTAGCCCCAACTCTTGCATTTATTACTTGTGAGACCCTGGGCAAGCCACTTTCCTCTGGGCCTCAGTTTCCTCATCTGTCAAATGAGGAGATTGGACAAGATGCCCTTTGAGGCCCAGGCCAGCTCTGAATCTATGCCTGGATGATCTCCAAAGGCCCTTATACTTCTCCAGTTGATCCCTCACTGTGAATAAAAGACCCTGCAATAGGTGTCCAGAGAGAGGACAGGAGGGGAGGACACCGAAGACCTGAGGAAGAGAGGGTTCAAGGGCCAATGAGCCCCCAGAAAGAGGAAAAGGATCTAGAAGTATGATGCTGGAAAGACCAAAGAGAGCCTGGTGTTGTGCTTGGTAGCAAAAGCCATGCTCTCAGTGCTAGGCCAATGCCACTTAGGCCAAACTTTAGGTTCACAAGGTCTGTGTGTTAAGGAAGGTCAGAGTAGAGCTGTACCCAGCACAGGGCACATGGGATACTGCCCCAGGTGTCATCATAGAATTCTTTCCTCCCCAGGGGCATTGCTTCCTTCCCTACACTTTGCTCATGGTCCTCTGAAGGCAACCAAGCTAGACCGTTGCCCTCTACTCCCCAGGAAACACTTCCCACCTCCAGTGTGCAAAGGCCCTAGTCTCTAGAGGACAGGCTGCCCCCTTGCAGCATGCTTGCACCCACCATGGTGAGACTGCCCTCTGTTCTCCCCACAGGCCTCCATTGAATTTGTCCTAGTCACTGTTAACAGCTAGTGACAGCTCTGGGTCAGGGAAATGGCTTTTCCCTACGCTTCCTCAAGTCCACCACCCCCAGGAGTTGCTACTTTAGTTGGACCCATGAGCATCTGGAGTTGCCAGGATGATTCATGGGGGAAATGGAATTTCTACCTTGGTAACCATTGGTGTCATTTTTATAGGATTAAAAAAATCCAATTTCCAGGAATTTACATAAAGCACATAACGTCCCCTTTCCGGGGCATTTATTTATTTCAGTTTATTACCTTGCAATAAAATCTCCCTTATTTCAGGGGTTTAACATAGAGCTTGAAGGCACTGAGTTTTTGAATTTTAATTGAATTTCATCTTCTAGGCTTACTTCTTAGATCACATCTTTGGAGAGTTCCACCAGTGGATCGGAGTCGTGAATCTTCGGGTGGATGACAGCGTCTCCAAAGTACTTGGTATAGACTTTGTATTTATTTTGGTGTGTCCATCTTGTACCCTCTTCCACGTACCAACCCACCCCAATTATAATTAATTCCTTCAAGGCCAGGAATTTTTTTTAAATTTTTTGCCTTTATATTCTGGGTATCCAGCACAATGTCTGACGCCTAGTAGGAGTTTCATAAACGTTTGTTGGATGAAATTGAATTGAATCCCAGAGGCCATGGCTCATCTCTCCCTGGGCTGAAGCTGTCTGCCATGGACTTGGCTGCTTGGCCCCATGCTGGGCAGTCTTGATGGGGAGGGCTGTGTAAATACAGGTGGCCCTGGCTGCTATGGGGAATTTTGTTTCCACATTAAATTTATAGGTTTTAACTTTGAACGCCTCCCTGCTTTGGAGAAAAACCAAAAAGCAAATGAGTCCAAAGGATTTTATTTTTTCCTTGGCTCCTTTTTTTTAAACAAGGATTCGCCTTGTTTTCCGACAAGGAGGGACAGCGTGGCGGGTGTAGTGGAAAGAACATTGGATCCGGAGTCAGGAGACCCGCGTTCCAGTATTGGCACTCACACTTCCTTGCTGTGTAACCTTATGGGCAAATTGTGTTGTTTCTCGGGGTCTCAGTTCCCTAATCTGTAAAATCTGTAGAAGAGGCATACTAACATGTTCCCCAACCAACAGTGTCACTGTGATTTAAATGTTTTGCAAAACTAAAGCACTACAGAAATGAGAGGTGTAACTATTCAGTTTGGTTCACACTCATCTGGAGTGTAATTAATTATTCAGTTTAACCCATGCTCATCTGGACTGAGCATGATGGAGTCTGGGGCATGACTTTGTGGTGATTGCATCATGAGATCCCTGATTCCCCCAAAAGCATGAGACCTAACCAGCTACACTGAGACAACCAAGTGGATGAAGAATACCTATGATCTTGACTATGATGTACAGTTGAGCAGACAGACTGTGGAGCTCATACATTGGTACACAAATCATTGGTACAGCAAACCCTGGTAGATGGACAATGAGCTAGGACCCGAATTAAATAGGAGGAGAGTAGGCTGGGTTTGGGGGAAAATGCAGTGCTTTTAATGATTGTAGCTTATTTCCTAAATGAAAGGCCATCTTTTTAACATCATTACTATTCCACTGATGTTGTATGACTGTGAGCCATGAAACACTATATTCTCTGAAGAACTGAAGGGGAGGATCATCCACAGAGAAATAGAGAGGTGCATGGTGGGAATGAGCAGGCTCCAGACTAGAAATCACTCAAGAGAAGTGGCAAAGGATATGCTAAAAGAAATAAAGGAGAGACTAGACCTATATTTTCACTGGTATGGGGAATTCCTGGAGGAGAAACTCCTTCCACCCATGCTACAGGTAGGCACCTTCTGGACCACTTTTAGTCTTAGGGAGTCACCTAAAGCACCAATAGGCTAAATGAATTGCCCAGGGTCATACAGCCAGGAGGCATCAGAAGTCGGACTTGAACCCAGGGTTTTCCTGGCTGTGAGGCCAGTTCTTTATCCACCCTACCATATAGGCTTTGATCAAAGATGCATACTCAACAAAGGAGATGGGCTGGTCATGTGATGATGACTAAGAATGATTGATGGCAACCTATATACTCTGCTGGTGGCCTTGAGATGTCAAGAAGATGAGAGGAAGGCCCCAAGATCACTTGGAGGACCTCCACGGAGAACTTCTGGGGGGATGTGGATGAGAGCCACAGATAGATAGATACACGTGGGCAGTGACTGGCTCACCTTGATAAGATCACAGATCCATTGGACTTTTGGACTGTTCTACTTCTTACTCTTCTCCACAGAAAAATTAAATTGTTTATTTACTAAGTAGATCCATTTCCATTGGTTCTTGGAGACCCCCTTCTGCAGCCTTCAGAGATGCCCCAGTCCAGCATGGATGTGGCTAAGGTCCCTTAGAGACTATATCAATGAATGGTAAACTCTAGCAGGTCTTAGACCTGAGTCCTGACCCAGCAATGAGCTGTAAGTCTGTTGTCCAGGGTCCTGCATAGCTAAGGTCAAAGAGGCTCAGCACCAACTTGTCACAGGGTATAGGATCAGTGGGCACCTATCGACAAATTCGGCAGCCTCAGCCACTCTTCAAGATCGTCTCCTAAGTCATTGGTAGGGAGAAATATTCAACATGGAGAGAGGACCCACACCTAGGAAAGTACAGTGTCCCTTGGTGGATTTCTGTATCTCAGGGGATAGAATGGAGAGTGAATTTGGTTGGCCAGTCTCAACTGAAATAATGGAATTGTCCCTAAGATGGGCTCATGAGCTATTTATGTATGAGAAATAATTCTTCTTTGTCTCTGGTCCCCCAGCCAGTGCTCTGTCCACTCTTGACCTCATAGGAGCATGGGATTTAGAGCTGGAAGTGATCTTAGAAACCATCTAATTCAATTCTTTCATTTTACAGATGCAGAAACTGAGTCCCAGAGAAGCTAAGTGACTTACCCAAAGTCATCTGGCCAGAAGTAAGATATGAATCCAGCCCTTCTGGTTCCAAATCTAGCACTTTTACCTAGACCAGGCTTCCCATTACCCTCTCTCCTGCATCCCTGCAAAGTCTATAGTCCATTACCACCTGGTATTCATTCTGTTGTTCCATGCACACTGGTATGACCTCCCTTATTAGGTTGTGAATCTCCTGCTGGGCCTAGAACTGTGTTACTCATCTTTGGAGCCCCCACTGGCCCTGGCACCAGGCTGGGCACACCATGAGTACTAAATGAGGGCTTGTTGCATGATTGTGTTCCAGGACAAAGCAACCAGCATCAGAATCTATAATGTGGATGTGAGCTGTAGAAGTTTTAACCTTGAAATCTTCCCTGGAGTTGGAGAAAACTCAAAGAGCTAATGAACTTCCCTTATCAGACTATGTAAATGTTGTGGTTTATTTGCCAACAGACTCCCCTCAAGGGCAGGAGAATATTTCCCTAGTGGTCATGGAGGATCTTTTGCCTGGGTTTGGGACCAATCATGTCCTCAGGCTTGAAAGCTGGCAGAATGGAGGGGTTCCTTTGGGATGGGGTTGGGGGGAATTGTTTCTTCCCAGCCAATTTACTGCCCCCACCCTGCCGTGCTGAAGGTGTACCAATGTTGGGGGTGAGGGTGGGCAGGAATCCCTGTTAAAATTGGACTGGCCATTCTACCAGAATCTTCCAGAAGGCATCTAGATGGTCTCTTCAAGCTGTCCTCTGTCCCTGAGGGCATTTGTTAGTAGGGTAAATTCCCACCCCTGTGAGTTCACACATGTTCTCCTAAGTACTCATAAGATTGAAATGCCCAGCCTCATATGTATACTTTGAAGGCACTGTTTATTCTCTTAGGGGATTTTTGTTTTAATCAACCTTCTGAAGCCCAAGGAAGTGATGTCATATCCTGTTTTTGCCAGCGGTTATGTACAGTACCCAAAAGGCACCAGGCCGCCAAGTCAGCTTGTCACCTGAAACAGGAGAGAGAATCTAAGCTGTTCAGTTGCCTTGTCGAAGCCGAAACGACTCAGAAAACAAGTCTTCCTAGAGCCAAGTGGCTTGGACAGGGCAGAAGAACACTTCTGGCCTTCCCCCAGGAATGCTCCCAGCATACAAGGGCTAGCATCCTAATTGTTGGTGGTCATCTATGGCAGAATTGGGGAGTGTCACACCCAAGAGGGAAGGAAGTTTCTGATCTTTGAGCTCCTCCCTCTCATTGTACAGAGGTAGAGACTGATGTCCAGAAGGAAAGGGACCTGGGCGGGCTCACACAGCAAAGCCAGGGCCAGGCTGCAGGTGGGAGATCATATTTGTAAAGCACTTAGCACTGTGCCTGGCACGTAGTAGGCACTTAATAAAAGCTTGTTTCTTTCCTTTCCTCTTCCAGAGGTCCATTCCTATGTACTTTCCACTAAGCTGCCATGCCTCGCCAACACCACATTGCCTCTTAGGTCTACCAAAATGTCCCTTATGCCAAAAAGCACGCCCGGGGCTACTCTTATGTTTCGGTGCCTGGTTAGTTTCCATTACCCTGGAAGCTAGATGGAGTTCACTGAGTCCTGGGTTTTGCCTCTAATCCCAACTCTGACACTTACCAGCTATGGAATCCTGGGCAAGTCCCGTAATCTCTATGAACTTTAGTTTCTCATCTGTAAAATGGGTATGATCATTCACTTCAAAACATTTATTAAGTGCCTGCTATGAGCCAGGACTTATCTCCCAGGGTCATTGGGAGAAAAGGGCTATTATTTTTTTCAACTGACTACTACCTAAGACTTGAAGGTTTATTTCTTTTGAGCTTCACATCCAGATGTTGCAAGTCTTATGTCCATTTTCAGATGAGGAAACTGAGGCTTAGAAAAGTGAAGTGACTTGCCAAAGGTCACACAGCTAGTAAATGTCAGAGGCAAGACTTGAAGCCATTTCTATGTGACTCCAAACCTGACATTTTATGCCCTGCATAATATTGTCTCTCAAGGCACTACAGCTAGAAAGTATGAAAGGCAGGATGTAAGCCCAGTACCAGTGGTCTTACCATTCAAAATGATAAGGATGGTACTTAGCATAGTGCCTAGTACATAGTAGGTGCTTAATACATTCTAGTTGACTTGATAAATAGAATGGATTGGAATCCAAGACATATTTATTATATGATACAATGCAATAAATATCCATTAAAATGCCTACTGTATGCAGTGATGTGGTAGTTACTGGAGGAGATCCAAAATGTTAAGAAAATTCTGTTCCTGCCCTCAAGGAGCTTACAGTTTAAGAAGCGCTGAAGGTTAGAGAGGACCCAAAACTGAACAAGACTTGCCCACGGGGACTTTACAGTTGGTAAAGATGAGAAACTAAACCTGGGAAGTGATTTCTAGCTGGGGGATTAGGGAAGGTTTGGCGGAGGATTCTACAGTGTTTTAATCTTGTTACATTTCAGAAAATGGAAGGCGAGAGAGTGAAATCATTGTTGAAAGGCTTTTTGGCTGAGTTCAGAGGTACTTACAAATGAACCCTGGCACTTGATTTGGTTTGCTTTGCTTTGTAGATCTAAGTAAGTGCAGAAGATGGGGCTCATTGGAAGCACAGCAATGACTTTTGGCAATTTGGTACCATCGATACTGTCTGTTGCCTTCCATTCCATTAGTTATTTATAATGACCCTTATTGCCTTAGACTTCAAATGCTTCACAACAAAGAAATTATGGAGCCTGGGTCTCTGGCCCATTTGAGACGGCAGGCTCCTATATATCCCTTGGGAAAGGGGGGGGGTTGTTGAACAGAGGAAGCAAATTCGCCAATGTGCATGCGCACACACATCACAGAAATATTCTCCAAGGCCCCTCACCTCTGCGTGTTTCTCATATTTCAGGACTGCTGCCTTAAAGAATCATTGAATTGGGGAGTGGGAAGAGAGTTTGGGGATCATCTGGACAAAGTCAGCTGACAATAACAGCCATGTGCCATTTTCTGGACAAAGTAACATTCACTTGGAGGGAAACAGGATAGCTCAGTGTTTCAAGCACTGGCCTGGGAGTTAGAGAGGTGAATTCGAGTTGGGGCTCAGGCACAAACTGCCCATGTGTCTTCAGACAAGTCACCAACTCTCTGCGGCCAAATTTACTCATGTGAAATGAGGGGGCCTTGCCCTCAGGGAGCTTACAGTTTAGTAGGGGAACTTTCATTGCTTCATTCAACAGAAATTTATTAAAAATGTATAGTGCCTTGTTTTTTTGTACAGGTTTTAAACAGAAGAGTTTGGGTCTGCATGTTTGAAGACGGTTTGGAACAGTATCTACAATTTTACTTTACCATGACCAAAGTTCAAAGAAAAAAACCTTAGTTTATAATACTTGTCTTTTTGTGATATAAGATCCCAAAGTAAGAGCTTCAGAATAAAACTTTGGCAATGAAAACGAAACCTGTTGTGCACAGTACACTGCTAGATGCTGGGGGAGACAAAAAGCTAAATAAGGCATGATTCCTGTCCTCAGGGAGCTTATAGTTC
Organism: Trichosurus vulpecula; assembly: GCF_011100635.1. Lineage (NCBI taxonomy): Eukaryota > Metazoa > Chordata > Mammalia > Diprotodontia > Phalangeridae > Trichosurus > Trichosurus vulpecula. The sequence goes on from NC_050582.1 coordinate 23,869,829, forward strand.
AATAGATTCTATTACTATAGAGCAAACTGGAAGGGGCCCAGACCTGTGATTTCATGGCATAGGGAACTCTTGAGTGAGGGAATTCCCATTTCTAATGAAGGTCAGCATCTTCTTTACACCTAAGAATCTTAAACAATTGTTTAGAGTACTAAGAGTTAAAGTGACTTGCCCAGGGTCACACAGCTAGTAAGTGTCTGAGGCCGAATTTGAACTCAGGTCTTCCTGACTCCAACCCCTTACTGTATCCACTGTGCCACTGAGCTGCTTTGGACAAGATGACTCCTCATTTTCCTTCCCCCTCTAATGCTGTGGACAAACTGTGTCTCCACACTGAACCAGTTTGTTCTGCCTGGTTACTAGCAGATAAGAGGTAAGAGCATCTAGTTGTTTGGTTCATTCAATCAGATCATATGGCTTTGTGTAAAAAGTCATACAGCCTTGGAGAGCTGAGGAAGCTTCCTGGGTCTCACCAAGCCTGGGTGCTCACTTTCAAATCTGGAAGACAGTGCTGTAGCAATAACACCCCACAGAGAGCCCCAGAGACCTGAGAGAGGGAATGAGGCCTCTTAGGTACGTGCCTTATTCCCAGCCAGGGACTCATGTACTGGGAAAAAAGAGAACCTTCATCACCGAGTTGTTTGCCTTGAAATACCTACTCCTCCCCCACCCCCACCCCCACTTCCCGTCCCGGATTTTTTTCTCTCTGTGTGTGTACGCGGGCTTTTTCTTTTTCTTTCTTTCTTTTTTTTCTTGCTTTGGCAGGAGTTGGGGGGAGCTGCTATCATCCGTGTGAATGTCTCAAGGAGGATTAGTAGTAAGCAACCATTTCACACAGTACACGTCTGCTGCTTGTCAGTGCTGAATCTCTTTTGGATTACCCAACAGCATTACAGAAAATAGCCTTTAAGATTATCAACAAATTGGCTGCTTCCGCTGGTACACAGGCCACTTGACTGGACAGCTGGTCCCAGGGTGAGGGAGAAATGCTGTGAGGGGCAATTGTTCAGACTTCTGGCTGTCACGGGGATAGCATTTCCACCCACTTTTTCTCCCTCTAAGACACCGTGAGAGCAGGTCTATAACCGCCATCCCACATTCCTCTTGAGTATGGCACCTGTTTTCATCCATTATAATCATTTTTTAAAAGGAAAGTTCATCCTGGGAGTGGCCAAGGCAGGCCCAGGCAAAGCATTCAAGGGTTCTAAAAGCCCCTTCTTCAGGGGCCAGCTTTAGCATGGACTCCTGCCTATGGGGTGTGTAATTTGGGAGCTCCGTACGGTCCCAATTCTAAGAAGAGAAAGGGACCAAGTCCCAGTTCTTGGCTGGGGAGATCTGACCAGTGGACCTATGTCCCCCAAATACCTAGGTCCTTTAGGCTGGAGGCTCAAAATGTACCATCCCAAGCTGTCTTCATTGCCTAGGAGTTCTGAACCCCAAGGTCCGTTAGACAGCATTTGGAGCTGTCTACTTCCATTTTGCTAAAGGGGTACCCTGTGCTCTGTTGGCCTTAAAAAGAAGCTATTTCCCCTGGCCTCTGCCCAGACAGGTACCCTTTTGGGCATCTACTCAAGTGGAGGCTCCTGGGATCAAAATGTCGGGGTACTCATGGCACTGGGTACTTAATGATTAGCTTCAAAACACGTCTGCCAATGCACGGCAGGGGAAGCTAAGGGAACAGCACCTTGTGTTTAATTTCCCCTGTATAATTTGTTCAAGATAAAGGAAGAGTGGAAAGCGGGCAGGGTAGAGAGTGGGAGACCTTGTAGTTCCCTTTGACAATCATACTGGCACCCAAGCCTTCTTTCCATTTGTCAGAGAAATGAATGTGGGCCAGTGGGACTCTTCCTGGAGTACCTTTCTTCCTTCTTCCTTCCTCCCTTCTTTCCTGGCTGTACTCTGTCAAGTGGAGGGGCACTGAAAGGGGCAGCCAAGTAAGTTTCTGTGATCTAGCCATCAGCTCTAGGATGACCACCCTGTACTTGGCACGACTCTCGCCTAGCTCTGTGACCTTGGGCAAGTCTTTTAACTTCTCCGAGCCCCAGTTTCCTCATATGTAAAATGAAGGGGTTGGACCAGATGTCCTCTAAGCTCCCTTAGAGGTGGCATTGTAGATAAAGTCTTAGATTTGGAGTCAGGAAGACTTGAGTTTGAATCCTTCCTCACACACTTACTAGCTAGGTCACCCTGGGTATCTCTCAGGTTCATTTTCTCATCTAGAAAATGAGGATAATGCGAACGTCTACATCACAGGGCTGTTGGGAGGGTCAATTGCGATAGTGTATGGAAAGTGTTTTGTAAGCCTTAAAGTGTTAAAAATGCTGGCTATTATTATTTTGCTATCAGCATTATTATGAGAACACTTATTTCAGGAAGTCAGAACAGGACAGCGAGCATTGATCACGTGCCTACTGCGTGCAGTTTCCATAGGCCATACTCACAGAATCATGGCAATGAGACTGAATCAGAGCATTCCCAAACTAGAAGAGGGCAAACAGGGCTCCAAAAGAGAATCCTCTCTCCAACCGCATGAAGGAAAACGGTGGCAACAGAATGTGGCGGAATTATAATGACCAAGCTCAGCCCCAAAGCAGAAATCTGAAGAGGCACGTCGGCTCCTCCTCTGCAGAAGTGGAGGACACTGTATACAGTGTCAGACTTTTCCAATGTGTTATTGCTTCTGTGATGCTGTTTTTGTCCCTGTTTTTTACTCTTTGTTATAAAGGGCAGCTCTCTGGTGTGAAGAGGGCTACACTGAGAAATGTAGGTGACAAAACTAAAGAGTTAATACAAACTGATTTTTAAAGAAAGAATCTCCTCTATCATGTGCCCTGTAAGTGGTGAGCTGGCCTCTGCTTAAGGATTGCTAACGATGGAGAGGGATTTGATTGCTTAAGGGCTGGGGTCAGTGAGATAGACCGAGACAAGAAACAGCTCAGCTTCAAGGATCTCAGGTTTGCTGATAGCTTAAGGGAAGCTGTGAGGACTATTCTCCCATTTCCGATCTAGCCCTTGAAAGGAAGTGTGATACAGTATTGACTTGGCATCAGGAAGAGCAGGGCTCAACTCAAATGAGACAATGTATGTGCAGTGCTTTGCAGACCATAAAGTGCTAGAGAAATGTTATCTGTTATTGTTTTGTGCTGGTTACTATTACTGTTTAAATCTTGCCTCTGACACTCACTCACTGTGTGATCTTGGGTGAGTCACTTAACCTTCTGGCACCTCAGTTTCCCTACCTGTAAATGAACAGTTGTAGTAAGTACTTATCTCACCCAGGTCTGGTGCAGGCTCTGTTGAGATAATGATTCCCAAACTCGAAGGGATGAGGCTAGAAGCTGGAGCTACGATCTCATTTGTACAAGAACTCCTGGGTGAGGAAACACTCTCTGCCTCAAATTTTCAAATACTATACAAATGCTCATTTTTGTTGCCTGCTAAGAGATTGTAACAACATTCTAATTCAAAACAGTTACCTGGGACTTGGTTGGGTGGAGAAATGGAGGAGAAAGGAGCCCTGAAAGAAAAGGAAAAAGAATTCTAAAACTTGCTAAGTGATAAAGGAAGATGGACTCCTGGAGAGGTCAGATTCCTTTAGTTTACAAAGTGTGAAACTGAGGCCCAAGGTCACCCAAGTCTCCCCCTGCACTCAAGGAGATTATGGTCTAGTAGAAAGGAGGCATATGGAAGGGGGTGGGTTTCACTCCTTGGTATAACCTCTTCCCCTCTCTTCTACATTAGGTCCCCCCAGCTTGAGACAGGGCAATTTCCTCTACTTCTCAGAATGGGTTTCATCTAGTGTTGGTGCTCCTGCCCAGAAGCCCAAGTGATGGGGCCCATGGAACCCCAAGGCTCTGGCTCTTGACTGAGTATGAGTCTGAGTCTGAGTCTGACTGCCAGAGGCTCCTACGTGGGAGAGCCCCATGGCCTGCTCCTCAGGGGATAGCAGCTGCCCACCGGATGCCACGGAGCCTGGAATGTCTTCGGTTCTCTCCATGGCCAGCCAGCACAGTTAAAAGAAGCTTTGTTCCCTGAGGCTTTGGGAAACAAGGCCCCACTGTACAAGGCACAGTCCCATATATGTTTGCATAGAAAAAAAGGTGTGGGGAAACAGCCTAGTCACCAGAGGGAGACCTTGCTTGGGATCTGCTATTTGACTCTCTCCACGGAGAATTTCCTCTGCCCTATGGAGAATCCTAACTGAGTGGGTCCTGCTTATTGTGGTGACTTCTACTCACAAAAATGCCTTCTGATACTGTAGCTCTTGACAGTTTTCAGCTCATGTTCACATCCCTTATTTCCTTTAGCCACAAAACAGCAGAGGAGGTAAGTCGAGTCACCTTTCCCACTTCAGGAGAGCTCCAGTTGTTTAGAAGTGGAAATCTTTGGGTCTAGCCACTTCAGTCATTGAGCCTGATCCTCAGAACAAAGAATCCTAGACCTCAGAGGTCATCTGATCCAACCTCTTCATTTTGTAGAGAGAGGAACTGAGATCCAGGGAGGTGAAGGACTTGCTCGAGGTTATGCAGCCAGGTCCTCTGTGTTCTTTCTACATCCACCACACCATGTCTCTCCAGCTTGTCCACAAAAGCAGCATCAACTGCTTTATCAAATGTTGTCGTGCATTCGTTTTTCACTTGTGTACTCCTCTTGGTGACCCCACTTGGGGTTTTCTTGGCAGAGATACTGGAGTGGTTTGCCATTTCCTCTCCAGATCATTTTAGAGATGAGGAAACTGAAGCAAGCAGGATTAAGTGACTTGCTCAGGGTCACACAGCTAGGAAGTGTCGGAGGCTGGATTTGAACTCATGTCTATCCTGATCCCAGGCCTGTTGCTCTATCTGTTTTGCCACCTAGCTGCCCTACTTTGTTAAGTGCTTTGCTAAAATCTATGGTGTTACTTTGATTGACTTGTCTTGCATCCCTGCCCAAAGGAAATGAAGTAAGCCTGGTATAACCTGTGCTTGCTGAAGCCTCTCTGGCTCTTTTTGGTATGGAGCGGGGGAAGGTGTTCTTTACTACAATCTCTTCCCCTCTCTTCCAGGTTTGGTCTTCTCAGTTTGAGAAGGGGCATATGGTTACTTCTAGTAGCCCACATGTATTCTGGATATTGCTTTGAGATAACAATAAGCCTTGGGCAGTGCCAGCCCACTGAACAGTCCTTGAGATCATGAGACAATAGATTTAGAGTTTGAAGGAACCTTAAAGGTTATGAAGGTCAAGGTTGAGGGGCAGGCAAGGTAGCACTGGGGGAGGCAGCCTGCTCGGGAACCAGGGAACCCCACCTCCCCCCATTTTTTTCCTTTTTCCCTTCAACCTCAAGCTCCGATAGTAGATATAGACCGAATAACAAATAAGCCTTCTAAAGGGAATTGAACCCATGGGTTTAAAATTCATTTTACAGATGAGAAAACAGGCTCACAGAGGTTAAATGATTTGCCCAAGGTCATAGGTAATAAATAGAGTTGGGACTGGAACCCAGGACCTCTGATTTCAAATCTTTCAGTAACCTAGGATCACAGATCTAGAGCTGGAAGGGGCAGCTAGGTGGAGCTGCAGTAGACAGAATGCCTAGCCTGGAGTCAGGAAGACTTAAATTCAAATCTGCTCTTGAACACTTACTAGCTGTGTGACCCTGGGCAAGTCACTTCACCCTGTTTGCCTCAGTTTCCTCATCTGTCAAATGAGCTGGAGAAGGAAATGGCAAACCACTCCAGGATCTCTGCCAAGAAAACCCCAAGTGGGATCACAAGGAGTTGGACGCCACTGAAAAACCACTCAACAACAATACAGTTCTAAGCTTTTATTTTCCAAATGAGCAAACTCAGGAAGGATCAGAGCTTGGATTTGAACTCCCGTTCCTTGACTTGTGGCTCAGCCTTCTTTCCCCTGCACCAACACTGGACCTCACCTTGAAATCCTCATGAGGGCTCACTCTCTCCTTCCTGATCTTTTCGATTTTTTTCTACGTTTTTTCAGTCCGGCAGTTAATGGTACATCCACCTAGCCACCTGGTGAGTTAAGGGCACAGCCAAAATTAGAATGCAGGTCTTCTGACTCATGGTCTGATGTTCAGGTGACTTGGGTGGGTCGCTGTCAGGAGGGCAAGGGGGAGACCAAGCATTTATACAGCACCTGCTATGTGCACTATGTTAAGTATTTTACAAATATTATCTCATTTGATCCTCACAACAACCCTGCAAGGGAGGCATTGCTATCTCCATTTTACAGATGAAGAAACTGAGGCAAACAGTTTCAATGACTAGCCCAGGGTCCCACAGCTAATAAGTGTCTAAGGCTGGATTTGAACTCAGGTCTTCCTGACTCCAGGCCCTGTTCTCTAACTGCCCAGTAGGAAGACTCTCAGACACTGCTACCTTTACCTTTGTGAAGGGGTTTGAGAGTTGCCCACTACCCAAACAGATCTCCCCCTTGACCTGATAGTGCCTGATAGTGCCTGATAGTGCAGTGCAGTGGGCAGACTATATGGCCTGGAATCGAGAGGGCTTGGAGTGTGCACTTGATTCAGGTATTTCTGAGCCACGTGAGCCTGGAAAAGTCATTCCATGGCTCTCCGTTCCCCTTTTCTAATATGGGATAATAAGAGGGCCTGCCTTCCAGTGGTGGGGGGAGGGCTCAATGCTTGGCAAAACCTTCAAGTGGGACAGAAGTATTAGCTATTAGCATCCCCAAGTCATGTCTTGGGGGTCCTGAAGGCTCTTCGGTCTCCCAGAGCCCCTGTGACTTGGCCTAGACTCCTGGGAGGGAAAAATCCTAAAGCATGAACCGCCAAGCCCTGAGCACAGATGAGTTGTCAGTTAGCAGGGACTAGGGGCCTGTGGGAAGGGGGAAGGCAGTGCTGGAGCTGGAGCTGGAGCACCACCAGGAGGCAGAAGACGGCGTCGAGAAGAGCACAGGGAATGCAGGAAGACAAGACAACAATACTTGGCCTAACTTCCTTCCAAAGTTTTCCAGAGCCAGCAACATCCCTGCGGAATCAGTCTCATTTTCTCTTTTCCCTCTCCTCGCCTCTCCCCTCCTCTTCATTTCTCCTCTCCCCTTCTCTCCACTTATCTCCTCTCCTCTCCTCTTCATCTCTTCTCCTCTCTCCTCCTCTTCACCTCCTCTCCTCTCCTTTCCCCTTATCTCCTGTTATCTCCTCTCCCCTCCTCTCCTCTCCTCTCCCCTCGTCTTCATCTCCTCTCCCCTTCTGTCCTGTTATCTCCTCTCCTCTCCCCTCCTCCTCATCTCCTCTCCTCTGCCCTTCTCTTCTCCTCTCCTCTCATCTCTTCTCCTCTCCTCTCCTCTTCATCTCCTCTTCTCTCCCCTCCTCTTCATCTCCTCTCCTCTCCCCTCCTCTTCCTCTCCTCTCCCTTTCTCTTCCCTTCTTCCCCCTCCTCTCCTGTTATCCTCTTTTCTCTTCCATTAACAAGCACTTTTTCCCCACCTGGCCCCCATTTTCTCCAGGCCAGCCAGGTCACATTCCCAGAACCCTAGAAGCTGAGATTTGCCAAGAGAGCGTGAGCATAAGAAGCAGCCGTCAGAGGTGACAGCAGTGACCCGTGTTGGATTCTGTCTGTTAAATCCGATTCCTCTGTCCCCTGCATCCTTATACCTTAAGCTCGATTACTTTTGATTTTCAGATCCCCTCCAACCCCTTCACCTTTGTCTAGTCTAGGAGAATAATTCTGGTTTTTCCCCACAGATTTATCCAGTGTTAGAGCTTGAAAGGACTTCAGAGATTCTGCCCCTTATTTCATTCAGGAAGACGCTAGAGCTGAGAAGAGGGAATCGACTTGTCCAAAATCATACAGGTAGCGAGTAACAGAGCTGAAGCTGGAATGAATCTCCTGACTCCCAGCCCACAGTCTATGCCATTTCCTTCCCACAAGCATCACAAGCTTAGCTGACATGAAACTGTCAGAGGCAGGGACAAGGCCAAAGGCAAAGACAGATAGAAATAGGGACAGGGACAGAGATTGAAAAAGATACAGAGACAGAAATCCTTCTAAAGCTAGATAGAAGGTAAAGCCATTTTCTTGCTTCCCACCCCACTGATCAGAGGTGGGCCTGGCAGAGAGCTCTGGCTAAGCCTTAGCTTTAGTTTAGAAACTAGTTTCTCCTCTCCTACTTTCATGTTTCCTTGGAAACGCTTTGTATTTTCTCCTGGGTCATTCTGTCCAGCAGGCTTTTTGGATTTGGGCATCCTGAGTCAAACAGAGTTCTCACTAACCACCAAATGTGTCAAATGAGTCAAAAGAAGAGATCAGTGGGGAAGCACATTTACAGGTAGTGTAGGAAAGGGATTTATGTGAGGGCCAGGGCCTGTTTCCATGGAAACTCAGCCCTAGACTCTGCTGGTAAATTGGCATCCCTCAGCAGAGATGGGAGATGCTAACCTAGAGATGGGCCTTAAAGCAGGCAGAAGGGAAGGGGGGTTGGGCAAGATGGGACCTCTTTTGGGTGGCTTTAATCTAGCTTCTCCCTATTTGTTGGTAGGTGCAAAGTGCTCCCACACACCCTTCCTGCCTCGCCCAGCTAAGCTACACTCCTGAGGTAGCATATGGGGGAGGCTGGGGAGAAGGCAAGATCAGGGTTGGGGGCGGAGAGAGGAAAGTGGGGTTGGGAAGAGGTAGCCTGGGAAACCATTACCTCCCCCAGCCCTTTTTTCTTTTTTCTCTTCAACCTCAAGCTCCGATTACAGATATGAACAGAACAATTCTTAAGTCTTCCAGAGTGAATGCAAGTAAAAGGCCGGGCACTTGGCAATGGGGGCCTGAGCCCAGCACATGGCAGCCTAAGCTTGGTAAGAAGGGTCAGTGCCTGCCCTCTTCCCCACCTTGCAGGATGGGGGAAAAGGGGGTACACAGAGGTTGGAGCCAGACCCACGTAGCCTGTGTATGACTCTGGGGAGCCAAGGGAAAACCTCTGGGATTTGTGTATGGTAATAATTATTATGAAATCTCAGAGCTCACCCAATATGAAGTAACAAGGTCCCTGATCAACTAGATAAGCAGACGGAGAGGGCAGCCTTACCTGGGACTCTGACTACAAGTCCCTCTAAAAAGATTGGGAGGCCCAGTGACACCTTACTGAGAGTGAGGACTTATGGTCATCAGTTCAGAGATGGAAAGACCCTTAGAGGTCATCTAGCCCAGCCCCTTTGTAGATGGGGAAACAGAGGCCCAGAGCAGAGGAAATGGCTTTTCCCATGTCATCACTGGGAACTGGCTCAAGTGCACATTTTCATACTAGGTATGTTAAGAAAGGAGATCATAGAATCAGGCCACCTACTCCAGTCCTCTCATTTTAAAGAGGAAGAAACTGAGTCTCAAGAAGACTGAGTGATTTGGCCAATACCATATAGGTGGTCTACATCAGAGCCAAGACTGGAAGCCTCTGACTCCAGAGCCAGTGGGCTTCCCCTTGAAGCATGCTGGACCCTTGGTCCTGAAAGAACTGAGTGCAGAGCAAAAAGCAGTGTTGCTAAGAGCCAAGGTTTGAGGGGAGACAAATTGTGTGTGTGCACGGATGTAACCCTCTTCACACCCACCCCCAGTCCTGAGCTCCTATAGCAGCCTTGGGGCATGTGCCTGTGCTTTCATGCCCCTGCTAGGTTCATAGCAGGAGGCATTGTCAGGGCCCCTTCCATGCTGGTCCCACCCCCAGGATATGGCCCCCCAAACCTCTCAACAGGTTGTCTGTCAGTGGGCTTGCCCACACCCTCCAGAGGAAGATCCCATCAAAGTCCCAGACAAGGCCCTCCTCCCTGTCAAGGAACACCCCTGATTAAGCAGAACCCAAGCCTCTGGGTGTGGAGGTTTACTTCTTTTGAAACAATTGTGCAAAAGTGAACAGCAGAGTGGGAGCGGCTCTCTGGACTTCTCAGAGGGATGCTGGAGAATCAATTTCAGTCAATGATGAAGTCAACAAGCATTTCTTAAGTGCTTCTAATGCGTCAGGTTCTATGCTGAGCATTGGAGATCCAAAGCATGGAAACAGGGAGAACACAGTATGCCCTGTGCAGCTGGCAGTGCCAGTGGGAGGTTCCAGTGAGAGAATGCGGGCATCGCCAAGCGAGTGCTCAACAATAATGCTGATGATGATGATGATGGCTAGCTTGTACAAGTGCCTGCTACGTGGCAGGGACCATGCTAAGGGCTTTACAACCATCTCATTTGATCTTCGCAATAACCCTGGGAGGTGGCTGCTATTATTATCCGCATTTTACAGAGGAGGAAATATCAGCCATTAGTAGAGATGGCAATGTGAGACTAGTGTGGTACAGTGGATGCAACATTAGAGGACCTGGGTTCAAATCCTACCTGTGTGACCTAGGGCAAGTAAGCACCTCTCTGGATCTCAATTTCCTCATCTGTAAAATGGAAAGGCTAGACTAGCTGGCCTCTGAGGTCCCTTTTGCTTCTAAATCTATGATCCTATGTGTGACCTAGGGCAAGTTGCTGAACCTATATGGGCCTCAGTTTTCTCTTCTGTAAAGTCAGGGTATTGGAGTAGATTGTCTCTGAGGTCACTTCCAGCTACAGATCTGTAATCCTGTGGTTCAGACCTGGGTTTGAATACTGACTCTGATATGAACTTGCTTCGTGGCCTTGGCTGAGCCACTTCCTTTCTCTGGTCCCTCAATTTCCTCCTTTGTAAGATGAAGGGGTAAGACTGAGTGATCTCTAAGGTCTCTTCCAACTCTAAAAGTGTGATCCTATGAATGCCCAGCCTCAAGAAGACTTGGGGGGGTATGGTGGGGAGACACATGATGCTGCCCTCAAATATTTGAGAGGAAGTCACAAGGAAAAGGGATTAGAATTGTTCTGCTTGACCCCAGAGGCTGAAACTAGGACCAATGGATGGAGTATAGTGGATTTCCACATCAAGGAAGAATTTTCTGACAAATAAACTCCACCCCTCCAAAATCAGATGAGTTGTCTCATAAAGTAGTAAGCTTCATCTCATTGGGTGTTCATGTAGTTGTCGGATGACCTCTCATCAGGGTTTTGAAGAGATTCAGGTGCCAGATGGGGGATGGGACTAGATGGTCCAGAAAGTCCCAATTCTGGGTTTCTATACCAAGGCAACCTGTCTCAGAGAGGAATGTGGCAGCTTGGCACTAAATTCTGAATCAAACTGAAGGTCTTCAGGGTAAGCAAAGGTAAGAAGGTGGGAAAGCAAAAGACCTGTTCTGGAGACTGGTTTGGCTGCTTTGAAGGGTTTGCTTAGGGAATACTTGAAGGGCTTAAACAGTACAGCAGTGGAATAGAAGATTGACAAGAAAGGTTAGACCGTGTGTGTGTGTGTGTGTGTGTAGAGGAAGCAGGGGAACTCAAATGCCTAGCTAAGGGTTTGGCCTTCATCATATAGGCAAATGAGGGCTGTCACAATGTCCCACAGAGCAGTGATCAAGAACTCCTTCAATAAAAAGATTTTGAGCATATCTCCCAATATATACATTTTTACTAACTTATAGATTATGTAAAGGTACTACTATATTATTAACACAAAATACACAAAAACAGATAGTTAAAAGGATAAGTTAAACATCAAATATTTGATCCTAGGGAGGCAATAGGGCAGCTAGGTGGCACTGCAGTGGATAGAGTAATGAGCTTGGAATTCAAATTTGGCCTTAGACACTAGCTAGCTGTGTGACACTGAGCAAGTTGCTTCACCTTGTTTGCCTCAGTTTCTTCATCTGTAAAATGAGCTGGAGAAGGAAATGGCAAACCATTCCAGTATCTTGGCCAATAAAACTCCCAAAAGGGTCATGAAGAGTCAGACACAACTGAAAAACGACTAAACAACAACACTGGGAAACAATAGGGACTCACTGCAGCTTATTGAGTAGTGGAGTAACGTGGTCAGACCTGTGCTTTAGGAAAATCACTTTGGCAGCAAAACAAAGGATGGATTACAGAAAGGAGAGAAGAAAGAGAAAGACCAATTTGTAGAGACAGTTGCTGTGGGCCTGAACTAGGGTGAGGGCTGAGGGAGGGGAGAGAAGGAGAGAGAAATATACTAGAGTCCTTGTGAAAGTAGATAGGACTTGGCAATGTACTGGATATGTGGGGTCAGTGAGAGTGAGGAGTTGAATATGATGCCTAGGTTGTGAACCTGGACGACTAGGGGGGTGGTAGTATGCTCAACAGTCACAGGAAGCCAGGAAGGGAGGACAGTTTGTGGGGAAAGGTAATGTAAGAAGTGTTCCATGCAGATCACAACTCATCCATGCCTATTCTTCATCCTTACTCAGTCTCACTCCTAACAAAAAGGAAAGCGTGGCTTTTTATTCATTGGTCATTGTCCTTGAGACAGGGCAGAGCTTGTCCTATGGGGAGAGGCACCTGCCCAGACTCAGGTGATATGGGGAGCAAGAGGATACATTAAGGAAGACAGAAACCAGGTTATGGTCATCAAGGCATGCTACACAAAAGGGTGGGGGGGCACAGACAGGGCAGATGGCATGAGGACATCAGATCACCTGGGGTATGGCAATAGGGCTACATTCAAGCACTTGGAGGCCCTAAGCATTTGCTTCATACAGTAGATAAGTGCACTGATTCCACTGAATAACTACATGATCTTGGCCATAGACTCACATATGTTTTTTTCCAAATATTACTTATTCAAGAAGACTTAGGAAAAGAAGAATGGCAGTACCTGAACCATGCTAATGTAATAGATAGCCAACCAGATTTTTTGCAGACAGTGAGTTTTCCAAAAAGTGTGTCTCTGGGAACCTCCCTTTGGAGTCTGGGAAAGGATGCAGAAGGGTTGTGACAGTCAGAGACTTATCTTTGCAAGCATCCAAGGGTTATAAGTTTAGAGACGAAAGGGACTTCAATGGCTATATAGTTCAGCATCCTCCTTTTCCAGAGGAAGAAATTGAACCCCAGAGAGGCCAAATATTTTGTCCAAGGTCATTCAGAAAGTGCCAGAGGAAGATTTGGAATGAGGACTTAGGACTCCGAAATCTAGTACTCTTTACACTAGACTACTTAATCCTCTGGGTAGTCAATTAATTGATATATATATATATATATATATATATATATATATATATATATATATATGTGTGTGTGTGTGTATATATATATATGTATATATATATATATTTAAAAACCAATCAGCAAATATTTATGGATTGCCTTACTCTGTGGTGTAAGGCACCATGCTAGGAGCTGAAAGGGATAAAAAGAATGTAAATCTGGGTTTAAGACAGGTCACATTAACTGGGATCTGGGGCAAGTGTCTTCCCCTCTCTGGGCTGTACGATATGACTCAACCTTATAAAATGAGAGGAATGCCCTAGATGGCCTCTAAGAACTCTTCCAGCTTTAACATTCTGAGTTTTCCTCTTGATAACATCATGGAGCTGAAACAGATGGTCCAAACTCTATGAGCCTCTTCTCTGAAGTCCTAGGGATGCTGGGGGCATGAAGCTGCAGTTCTCAGGTAGGGCCACAAGGTGGCAAACTTAGCAAACCCAGAGGTCCTCTTGTTGAGTTAACAGCTAGAGCCCAGACGGATGGTGGGACAGACCTCTTGGTAAGCCTACCTGATCCTGGGATGGCTTGAGGGGACTGTACCTTCTCCATTCCAGTAGCCTCCAAAAGAAAGATTAACATCTGAAAGTCTGTTATGATCACAGTAGGGAATACTGAGTGCTTTTAAAAGGAAAAGAAGCAAGGTCAGCTTCGACAGACATTTTCTTAAAAGCAAGGAGGAATATTACCCATTTCAAGAGCATTAAAACAGTTTGGAACTCATTCCTTCTTCTGGACAGATAAGTAATGCTTCTGGGAGTATAATTTTTAATAATTTATAAAACTAAAAATAACTAATGACTTGTGTTGGCAAGTGTGAGTCTTGGAAGCCAAGGGAAAATTTATTCCCAGAAACCCCAGGTGTCAACAAAACAACCACCATTTCTTGTTATGTTAAGTGCTGTGGGGGCTTTGATATGACTCACCATTTAAATTTCCTGGAGTTTATGAAAAGACTTTAAGAAGCTGGGAAGAAAGTAATGGAAAATTAGACATTATGCTTTGATAAAAGTAGCCTGTGGATCCTTTTTTTTTCCTTTCCAAAGTAATTCTTAACCCTTGCTTTGGGAAACAGGTGCATTCAAACTTTAGGAAAACTCATTATGTAAAATTTGAGTGTTTCAGAGCCAACTTGACTTAATGACCAGGGTACTGGACTTAATAGTCAGGAAGACCAGAGTTCAGTTTTGCCCTTAGGCACTTACTAGCTAGTTGTGGGACCCTGGGCAAATCATATAACCTTTCTGTGCCTCAGTTTCTTTGTTTATAAAATGGGAGTTTTGGACTTGATTATCTCTAAGGTCCTGCCTACCTTTAAATCTATGACCCTATGATCCCATGTGGAGAACTGAGATCAGAAACCTAAAGTCAGAGATAGAGTTGACTCATTTGTGTCCTAGGGATCCAAGCAAAGGTTCACATCTGTCCTTCCCACCAAGTGGGAAAGGAAAAATCGCAGCCATGTTGAAACAATGAAGTGGGCAGAAAGCATGGTGCAGCGGAGGGGCTTTCAAACTGTGGGCAGTAATAGAATCCTCTGATTAAAATACTATTTTGGTATAACCCCTTATTGAAAAATCTTCTAACATTATTATTTTAATGCCTAATATTAAACCCTATAAAGCTCATTTTTAAAAAAAGAAACTAAACTTGGGGGTGCTTCATGATTCCTAAGACTTAGCTTTGAATTCTGGCTCTGCTTCTGACTAGTTATGTGACTTTGGGCAAGTAGGGGTTGGCTTTGATGGTCTCAACGACTCCTTGTAACACTGACTCTATATGTTAAAAAAAGACTTATATTTGGTTTCTGAATTATACCTTAATTTTTAAAAGTCCCAGGAAAAGGTAGAAAAACAAACCTGTTTATGAAAAGCAAGCATACCTACCTAGAAATCTGCAATTCTTTCTTCTGCTCATAACATTGCTTAGTCTGTTCATTCCTTCAACAAATATTTATTGAGTTCCTACACAGTAGAAGGTACTGTGCTTGCTACTTGGTAGGGGTGGGGGAATACACAAATGAGGAAGACATAGTCCTGGCCTTAAAGAAATTATAGCTTTGTATGAAAGATGGATAAGAACTATACAAATATATCAGGGACTATATATCTTTTTCCCTGCCCAGTGTAGCTACATGGAGAGAAAGTGTGCGCCCTACCCTTTGCCACAGAAAGTTGAAGAAGCAGCAACAGGGATTGTGAATAATCCTGCCCAGTTGTCCTCAAAGGCATGGTGGTAGACCAAAACCATTACAAAGAAATCATGGTGCTCTCATAAATCTTTAAAACCTATGGAAGCCATTGGCCCAGAAAGAAGATGAATAGCCTGGGTGCAGGGAAAGAGAGGACATCAAACTAAGATATGTCACTATAGGCCAATATGGAATTGGAGAGAGACCAGATCGTGAAGTGCAAGGGGAGATGGTTCCTTGAGGCTTCATAATGGTCAATCAATGGGTCACAAAACCACGGTATAAGAGAAGTTTTCAGAAATGGAGCTATGACATAGGATGCCAGAGATTCTGGAGGAGAGTTGGTTCCCTGGGAAAGGGAATGGCCACTGTTTTCTGTGAGCTGAAGAGAATTGTAGGAAATGTAAGCTAAAGGGTCTCATTTGGGGACCGGCAACCAGTGACATCCGCTAAGAGTGGCAGGAAAAGCAACATTACACAGCCAGCCAGAGGGGCCATGAAAGGGCACAGAGACATGGAGGAACAACCCCTAGGACTCCCACTGGAGCCCTACTAAAGGCAATGCTCAAAGTCAGTGGTGTCAAACTCAAATAGAAACGGGGGCACTCCTTGGGCTGCATAATGACTTATTTTTTAAATGTAATGTTATCTATGTTTTATTGCAAGTGACTGAGAATATGCAGGTCTCTGGGCCTGGTTGGGGGCATGGGGTGGGATAGGATGGGGGGGGTTGAATGAGTTGCTCACTTTTGGTTATCATTTTCTATGGGTTTTGATATGTGACTTCTGTTTCCCCTAAACTGCAAATAAACTTATTTATACTTTGGGTCTTGTGAATCCATGTGCTTGCAAGGGGAAATGATGATGACAGTCCCAGAATGGGGCAGTGGGTTGCCAGATGCTGAAGGTTCCAGATTTTCTCAGTGGGGCAATGAACCAGAGAAGTGAGTTCTCCCAAGTGTACCAGTGATATTTGTGTCAGGAAGGTGGCTCTGACACAAGAACTATATACAAATAGCTATAACATGAGGTGGAATGTAACACATGCAACAGCAAAGCACAAAGTATTACTGGGGTTCAGAGAAGAGTAAGACTAATTCTGGTTGGAAAGATCACACAGGACTTCATGGAGCAGGTGGCATTTGAACTAGCTCTTAAAATATGGGGTAGATTTTCAGCAGCTAGATATGAAAAGGAGGAATTCCACGTAGAGAAAAGGGCATGAGAAAAGACACAGAGGTGTATGAGTGCAGGGTTTGTACAGTTTGGTTGAAGCATGAAGTGTATGAAAGGGACTGGTGGGAGATACAGCTGAAAAAAAATAGGTTGGAGCCAAATCATGAAGGACCCTTAACATTAGCCTAAAGAGTTTTAATTGTATTCATTAAGTAATGGGAAACCTTTGAAGGTTTTGAGTAGGGAAGTGATGTGATAAGATTAATACCTAAGATTCATTTAGCAACCATATGCAAAATGGATTAAGGAAAGAAATTCTCATTCTCTCTTTGTCTCTCTCTGTCTCTGTCTCTGTCTGTCTGTCTCTCTCTCTCCCCAGATCAAAGTATTTATGTGAACACATGTTGGTAAGCAAAATGGGCTCTTAGCACTTAGTTTGCTTTTGTTTCCTTTGAGTAATTCAGTGTATTTCATTGAGCCTTACTAGGTGCTAAGCCCCAGGCCCAAACCCCTATTAGGTGTAAAACCTATGTGGGTATGGATTGGTAACTAAGGTGGGGCCCAAGGTGGGGCTAACTAAGGGGAGGGCCTAGCTTACACATGAGTTTGAGTGACATGTTTGGGACATCAGAGGCTTTTAGACCACTTGGGTTCAAGTCACCTCTTTGTGACGATTCTAGGTCACGTGGGTGAGTCGCATGTGTGACTCACCCTTGACCCTGAAAAAGATATAAAACCAGGCATTGGCTTTCTCTTCTTTGGAGCTCTTACCCACAGTAGTGGTGGTGGAAGCGACTCTGGGCCAGCCCATGTTATGAGCTCCCGGGCTGAACCTAGATGTTGGTAACTATGAATCTGTATTTGGTCTGTCTGTCGATGTTTGTAATTTGTTTAGGGCTCTCACTTGTGCTGGCGCTGATGTGGAGACTTCGGGCAGCTGTAGCTAAGAAGCCCTCCAGCTCGTAAACCTGGATGTTGGGACTTGATTTGAATCAGACAAGGTCTGTCTGTTGATGTTTATACTTTGTTTGTATTTGCTCTGAAGTTCAGGGTGCTGCTTTTTTCCCCTGAACTAAGTGAATGATATTTGTATGCTGAATTAAAGTAAGCTGGTCAACCCCTTAACGTTGCTTTCCTTACTAAAGCAGATCAAAAGAACCTGTGCTTTTGCAGTGCGTTGGCAGCTTTCTGGGTGCTGGTTGTTGGTAGATCTTACACCCCCACAGAAGCTGCTAGCTGGATTGTTGAAACAACACAATAGAAAAATTTGATTTTTCTTTAATAGTATTTTCTAAGAAAAATTGAAGGGTAATAGTGTCTCTTTAAGTCAATCCTCATCAAGGAGCAAAATTGAATATATTTTGCTTGCTCATAATAGGATTAAAGTGGCTTGAAGTCATCCAAAAGCTCAAATGTAATGGTTTGAAGCTCATCTTGTCTGCGATTAAAGCCAAAGTTGTTGCTCTTGGATGTGAAACGGGACAGGACATTCATGAGGCCACGGGGTGACAATCGATCTCGAAACTCAGCCGTCATAAAATAATATACCAGGGGGTCAAGGCAACAATTCATACTAGCGAGGCACAAAGAAATGATGTGGAAACACAGAATGCTTTTCATGAAGGAGCAGCTGGAAAAGAGGTCTTGTTTCAGCATCATGAAGATTGGAAAATTGATATGGTATGGGGTGAAACAAATGAAGAAGACCATGGCACACATCAGGACCATCCGCAAGGCTTTCTCTTTCTCACTGTTGTTCTGGAGAGGCATTTGGTAGTCTTGTAAGGATTTCATTGTCTTCAAGGTGCAAAAGGCAATGACACCAACAGGGATCACAAAGCCTCCCAGCTCAGCTACAGTAATCATGGCAATTGAGGAAGCCATGCTGATGTGTCGGACTGCAAGATCAGCAAAGCAGGTCTCACTGGAGGTGCTGGCCAGGCTGGCACTTCTCATGACAAGCAAGGGCAAGCAGGCAGCCCCGACAGTGATCCAGATGGTGGCACTGATGGCTATATCATACCTGCGCTTCCAGTTTCGGGCCTTGAAGGGCTTGAGAAGGAAGAAGCAGCGCTGCAGACTAATGCATGTCAGGAAGCAGATACTCGCGTACATGTTGAGGTACTTCAGGTAGAAGCAGAGAAGGCACAGGAACCTTGGGAAGGGCCAGTGGTGGTTGATGTAGTAATAGATCCGCAGTGGCAGTGAGAGAACATGGGCAAGGTCAGCCACAGCTAGGTTGATCATGAAGATGATGGCCTTGTTCTTCTTGCTGATGAAGCGCCATAAGACCCAGAGGCCTGTACTGTTGGCCAGAAGGCCAGGGATGAAGACCACAATATATGTGATAGCATACAGGGAGTACTGGAATGGCAGATGAAGACCAGTACAATTTACTTCTGTTCCATTCCCTTCCATCTTGAATATTTATGTTGCTTCTGTAAAGAACGCATGAGAAAAAAAAAGGTCTGCAGAAAACAAGGGGAAGGCAACATCAGTCCAGCATATATACATAGAAGTGTCTACACTGTCAATAACTGACTTCTCAAGCACATTAAGGTTTCCAATGCACTTTCCCCACAACAAGCTCATTAGGTAGAGAGTACAAATAATATCGACCCCATTGTACAAAAGAGAAGCTTAGAGAGGATACAAAAACAGAGAAGGCTATTTTTATGCCATAGACACCGCTGGACTCATTATACTATATATCTTATTATAAGATGTTAAGGACTGTAACCAGAGGTCAGAAAAGTTTTTTGGAGAGTTATTCTGTTTCACAGATTTTTAGATTCATCTTGTCTATTCTCCTATATCATGCTTGAGTCAGTACGGCATAGTGGAAAGAGGGTTAGAATTGGAGTCAAAGGCACCGGGTTCAAGTTCTGACTGAAATTCCTCACATAACGTTAGCTAAGTCCCTGAATGTCTCAGGGTTTCTGTTTCCTCATTTGGAAGATGAAGGTGTTGCATTAGATGACCTTTGTGTTCACTTTCTACTCTATGAGCCCATGAACCACAATCTGTCTCCCTTTCCATACTCACAAATCCTTGTTTTGCCCTCTGGCTACATGCAATATGCCATCCCTTTCTCAGATTTTGAGACAACTATGGTTCAACTCAGTTGAACATTAGGCTGTGACCCCACTGAGGCATTTGGAAGCACTTTCCCACCCAGAGAGCTCTAGACAGAGGACTGTACCTAGAAGTCTGTCCCCCATTCACAGAACAGTTACTTACAGGACTTGGGAGTTTCCTCTACTCTGTGTGTTTTCATGGCAGTAGAGGACTTTATTCCCTGCTTGAAAATTCCATGATTCTATAGCTTTGTGATCTTCAGAATATTTGTATGATGGAGGCAGAAGCTTTCTTGTTTCTCCTTCCTCTGCCATTGGCTGGTTGTGACTGCTGGCTGACTGATGGCTCAAACAGCCAATTATATTAATGTGTCCCACTACGACTTCTAGAGCCCATTTAGTAGGGAATGGTGGTCTACAACCCAGGCATTTATTGAGTACCTACTATGATGAAGATGCTGACCCCCTAAATCTTCTTTCTAGGTTAAGCATGATTCCTTGTATAATATGGCGTTTGTCAATAGCACCCTTAAATACCTGATTGTGAGTGTTTAGGGCCAGAGACAATGTCCATACTCTTCCTTGGTTCAAGATTGAAGGCGAAGCTGTGACTCTCTCAGCATTTTTCATGCTAGGAAAAGTACATTTTACAGATCATTGTAATAGCTACCATTTATATAGCTCATTATCCGCATTTTACAGATGAGAAAACTCAGACAGACAGAGTCAAACAGCTATTGTCTGAAGCAGGATGTGAATTCAGGTCTTCCTAGTCTAGTACTCTGTCCACTGTGCCACCCAGCTGCCTCTTTAATTTGTAGAAATGAAAGGCTATTGATACATCTCATTAATTAATTTTAATTGTTATTTTAATATATCATTATATCATATATTTAATATATTATTGTAACTGCTAACAAAATTAATACTTTCTATTGGCCGCAGATAGAATTAAAACTGGGGTGAACTGAAAAGAAAGCGAGACTGATTTAAAATGAGTAGGCCCCGAGATGTAGAGTAAATATACAGTCTGCATTAGCTCTGCTGTGACTGTAACTTGTGGAGGGGAAGCATATCTCTTTGGAGGAGGTCTGAAGCCATATCTGTCTACCCAACAGTTAAAGAGACAAATGGAAAGTGAACAATTCAGCCGATCCACTGGTTGCTTTACCTAATGGTGCAACGGATTGGTTTTCAATATTAGGCTTGTGCCTTTCCCCCTCCCGGCCCTCTTCCAATGCATGTAGGTGGTATGGAGGTTCCCTAGGCTCTGGAAAGCTTCGTCAGTGAAGCACATGGCAGGGCATACTTACTGGGAAGGCATCATTAGAGTATGGGCCCAGGGACAGACTGCTCATCTGTGGTCTGAAGGCCCCCCCCCCCCCCTGCTCGTTATCTCCAGGAGGATAAATTCCTTCGGGGCCCACAGTGACTCTAAGTAACAGAGCAAAGTTCCCAAGTGGATAGAGGCCCAGTTCATTGATTTCCCATATGAGCCATCCTTTAAGGCCCTGGGCAGTGACCAGCAGGGCAGATGCTCTTCTCCCCTAATTTAATGGCCAAAGCAAGTGACAACCAGAGAGGTGAAAGGGAGCCCCAGAGCGGAGGCAAAGCCCAAGTTTGTCCTGGAAGGGGGTTCATAGACTGCTCAGCCTGAATTAAGAGGGCGACTCAGGCAAACAGCCAGTCAATTCGGACAAAAACCTGGTCTGCCCGACTTCTTTTTTTAAGGGAATTCACCGCGTAACTCAGTCGAGCATTGACCAGAGATCCTGGAGCATTTAGCGTTTGGAGGCCAGGGGTGTTACTGAATCAGCCAGACTGGCCAAGGCCACAGTGGTGTCAAATCCAGCCCAGAAATGTGTTGTCATCTCTACTTGGAACAGAGAGGATTCTATCATAGGGATTTTAAAGAGGAACAAAAGCATCCACTGAAGGCTGGAAGGCAGGGAGGCCTGTGCTCACACTGTGTGTCCTTGCTGTGTGGCCTGTATGGAAGACAAGGCAGACTGAAGGGAGTGCTGAGGGTATAGTCGAGAAGGCCTGGGTTCAAATCCTGCCTCAGACATTGATTAGCTGCATGGCCTTGGACAAGTCACTTCATCTTGCTAAGCCTCAATCTGCTCATCTGTAAAGTGGGGATAGCACTACCTCTAGTAATTACCGTATAGGATTGCCACGAAGATTTCCAAACTCTAAGAAATGCTGAACAACCATTATTAATAAGAGCTAGCATTTATATACATTATTTCATTTCATCCTCATGACAACCCTGTGAAGCAGGTGTTCTTATTACTCCCATGTTACAGATGAGGAAATCAAGGCACAGAGAGGCTCTCACCCAGGGACACACAGCTAAAAAGTGTCTGAACCAGAATTTGAAACCAAATCTTTCTGACTCCAAGCCTAGCATCTGATGATGAAGGATACCACCCACCAGAATGACACATCATATAGTTTTGAATATGGCCAATGTGGGAATGTTTTCCTTGACTTATTCATTGTTACACAAGGGTTTGGTTTGGTTTCCAGTGAGGGAGAGGGATAGATGGGGGGCGGGGGATAAAGGCTTGTTAACTGATAAGAAAATTAGATTTAAAAGGAGGGAGGGGGAAGAGGTCAATGATAATACCTTAAGAAGAACCGATCTATTTTCTAAGTGCCTTTTCACATACACAATCTCAATTGTTCCCCACAAATGACCTTGCACAATGGGGAAGGCAGATATTTTGTCCCCATTCAACAGAGGAGGAAACCACAAGTCAGAAAGGTGAACATCCGGGCCCCACTAGCCAGCGTGGAGCTAGGAAGTCTATCCCCACTTTTCTTCTAGTCCAGCGATCTTCCTGTTCTCCCCATGCCTTCCTCACCTTGTCTCTGCCCGGACAATTCCTACCCATTCTTCAAGAACCATCTGCTCTCGGCACCTTCCTGGATGAGTCTAATCCCACTGATCTCACCTTTGGCGGGAAGCCAGGAGTGCTTAGCATCTGCTCCCATCATTCTGCTTTCTAATGCTGTTGAACTTCCCATATGTGTGTATTTCTTCTTTCACTAACATCCTTCATCCTCAGATTCCTTGATGCCTTGGCATGAGGAGCAGGTGACTGAGTTCTCCAAGACTCTGCTCCTGGGGCACAGGCATTAGCAGATCCTCTATAGCTGAGAAAGCTTCCTATCTGGACTGGTGATGGACTGAATGTCTGTCATGCAAGGATTAGCCTAGAGGCCACATGCGGCCTCAAGGCCATGGGTTCTCCACCCCTGGCCTAGTTCAATTCAGGGAAGGTTGGCTTGATCGGTTTGCCCCATCAATTTCTGAAGCCCATCTGCACAGAAGGGCTTCAATCTGGGGTTGTAGAGGGAGTGTTCACAATGATGAAGTCCCAGATCCCAGATGTGAGTGTGTATGTCTGGTGGCATCTCAATTGGAAATTCACTGGGACCAGGGGTCACTTAAATGTCTTCAACTTGAAATCACTGGATTCTAGACTTTTAAAACTGGAAGAATATCAGGTTTAGGCGTTGGTTCAAACCCTGGCTTTACAGTCCACTACTTGTGTGACTTTGAGGCAAGTCCCTTCTACACTCTGGGTCTCATTTTCCACATCTGCAAAATGATGGGCTTGAACTAGATGACCTTTCAGTACCCTTCCAGCTCTGAAAATCATTATGATCTTACCAACTGCCTATCTCTATGACTGAAGCTAATAAGGATAAACATAACCTGTATACATCCTTAGACAATTTTCTTCCCCTCTCTGGGCTTCAGTTTATCTTTAAAATGGACTAGATAAGCTCTCAATAAGCATATTTGTTGGAAGAATTATAAATAAACGAATCTCAAGAAGCCAATGCAGTGTATGGGGAAAGAATTTAAGGGGAGTTAAACTGTGCCATTAGGATTGTCCACCAGAT
This sequence comes from Trichosurus vulpecula, assembly GCF_011100635.1. Lineage (NCBI taxonomy): Eukaryota > Metazoa > Chordata > Mammalia > Diprotodontia > Phalangeridae > Trichosurus > Trichosurus vulpecula. The sequence goes on from NC_050582.1 coordinate 23,893,246, forward strand.
GTCACAAGTGAGCCATGGTTCATTGGTTCATTTGGGGGCATTAAGAGAAGTCATGAATAATTATCTTCTCTAATAAAGGAGAAGTCATTTTGAGAAGTGCCAACGCCCTTGTAGCCACAAGAACAGAAGTTTTTGCAGGGTGTTCTGGGGAATTTCTTTTCAAATCAACTCTTAATTCGTTTTTTTCTTTTTTCTTTTTTTTTTTTTTAGTAGAGTGAGCTAGAGTTGTGTGGTACCGGAAGGGGTAGGGTGGGGGCGAAGGACTAGACTTATGATTTCATCTGCAAAAGAAACTCCCTCTACCACTACAGTTCTGTACCTTCCCTGAAAGTGACAATTTTACAGAGTGGTCTGGGCCACCAAGAAGTTCAGTGCTCTGTCCAGAGCCATACCCAGTCTATGGCAGAGGTGGGCTTCACCCCGTGGCTTCCTAGGCCAAGGCCAGCTCTTTAGCCAGTAAGTCATGCTACCTCTCTAAGGATTTTTCAGAAACTCTTAAACCATTAATACATTAAACACAAATCCATTGGACACATACTATGTCCACGGTACCACAGGAAGGCAACATTTCAAAGCTTTAGTCTCTTCTCTAATACACACATACACACACACACACACGTACAAATGTACACATATACATATTTAAACTGTATATATACACACATACATACATGTATATATTTATATCTATGTATGCACATGTGTGTATATTTCTTTTTATTTATTATACACATATACATAGATATATATACATACACACACACCTTAGGCATCATGGCAAAGTAGAGACCCAGCAGCTGGGTTTGAAGCTGCCTCTGCCACTTCCTACCTGGGTGACTTTAGGAAAGTCATCCTCAGAACATCAGCTTTCTCATGTGTCAAATGGGAGAGTTGGAGTAGATGAAACCAGTCCCTTTCTATTTTTGGAAATCATGTAGGAATCAGGTCAGTTTTCCCAACACATCTCAAAGCCCAATTTTTGGCCTCTAACCTTGTTGGCAAAATGTTTCAGAGCAGGCATTATGGATCCCACCCAGTGGCATGGGAACAAGTACAACACGTTAATAAGATTGAGATAAGCATTTCTCATGGGCCATCAGAGTTGCAAAGGGCCTAGAGACCATCTATTTCAACCCCTCCTTTTAGCAGCTAGATGGAGGAAGTAACTTATTCAAGACACTCCTTTCTATAGAGGTATCATGGATGTGCATAGAATGGGCTGGGTGTGCTTAGGTAGCACCACTGAGGCATGCTTTATCATTGGCCCTTTCCCTTCTCAGCTCACCCCAGAGTGTGCTGGTCCACTCAGCTCACCCTCTCTCTGTGCATACCGATAATAAACCAAAGGCCTTATCAAGTCCAACTCACTCATTTTACAGCTGAGGAAACTGAGGCACAGGGTGGTGAAGTAAGCTTCTCATTAGTAATCTTTAATACTAAAGGTTGAGGAAACCTTGGCCCTGATAATCTAAAGTGATGTGGTTAACTTAGAGAAGAAGAGACTCAGAGGGAGGGGAGACTCATAAGAAGGGGAGGAGGCAGGCAAGGACTCATTCACATGTGGAAGAAGGATCAGTGATGGTTGGCTTGGCCCCAGAAGGCAGAACAAGGAACAATGAGTGGAAATTGCAGAGGCACATTTAGACTTGATGTAAAGGGAAGAAAATCCCCAACTTAACAATAACGATATGAAGTGTCCCAAAGGGCACCAGGCTGCCTCAGGAAGCAGTGAGCTCCCCGTCAGTGGACAGCTGCAAGTGGAGGCCAGGAGACACTGAGGGGAGTCCTGATTAGGTACGGGCTAGACTCGATGGCCCCTCGGGTGGGCCCCTTCCAAGTCCAAGATTCAGGGAGCAAGCATGTCTTCCCAAGCACACAGAATACCCATGGCATATGGCTATATTCTGGGTTGCCAAGAACAATTCCAAAAAGGGTCTGCTCTTCCTTTGTTAGCTATAACGTTAGCAGATCATCTGTGTGCGTGCCTATACACACAGGACCCAACAACGCACAGCTCACAGGTCAGATTTGGGTCTGTGGAAAGAGGAAAAGGAAGTCCTAGCGGGGGGCTGCCTCTCCTTCAATTTAATTCAACAAGTATTTTTAAGTGTCTACTGTATGCCAAACACTGTGCTATGCACTGGGGCATGTGGAGACACAAACAACATATTCTCTGCCTGTAAGCGACTGGCTTATTCTACTTAACCTTTGACAAATCTGCAGCAAATGAGAGCTTGGGGGTCTGCAGAGAGGATCTCGGGTCCTGGAAGCACAGAGTGGTGTTGGTACTGACTGTATTAGGTCTGCCCCCCACAATAGATAAACAGGAAAATAACTTGCAGAAAGCTTCCCAGCACCTTCCAGGCCCAGGACACCAGAGCACCCCTTGCAGGTGAAGTTCCTGGAGCAGCCCCCAAGTCACAAGGGCTGGAGAAGCACCTGTTGCCCATTTGAAAGGCTTGGGCCCCTCTTGGATCTTAGGCAAATCACTGCCCTTCCTTGGGCCTCAGTTTCCTCTTTGGTAAAGTATGAAGATAAGACCCGATGATTTCAGAAGGTCTCCTCCAACTTGAAGTCCTTTGATTTTATGACCCACGGAAGTTTAAGGACCCAGAATGTAACCTTACACTATAGTGAGGGGAGACTAATGGGTTTACTTCATATATACCTCAGAACCCCACCAAGGAGGGTATGGGTCCCATCAGAAGCTGTGGAATTGCTAATGTAACTTCTTAACTGAACTCCCAGAACCTAGGTTGCCCCTCTAATCCCACTTGTCGACCATTTATCTTTGAAAACCAGGACCTAGAAATGTGAGCTCAAACAAGTTGGAATTAGGATATCATACACACTTTTAAAACTGGAAGAATATCAGGTTTAGGCATTGGTTCAAACCCTGGCTCTACGGTTCACTACTTGTGTGACTTTGAGGCAAGTCCCTTCTACACTCTGGGTCTCAGTTTCCACATCTGCAAAATGATGGGCTTGAACTAGATGACCTTTCAGTACCCTTCCAGCCTTTGTCCCAGGATGCAAAGCCTTAGAGAGCAAAGACCTGCTGTCTTTCAGCAGTATAGAAACAATTAAACTTAGTACCTAGTTGGCAAAATAAGGACTTAAAAGAAGCTACAAGTTAAAAGGAGCAGCTAGGTGGTGCTGCAGTGGATAGAGTGCTGGGTCTGGTGTCAGAAAAACCTGAGTTCAAATCCAGCCTCAGACACTTCCTAATTGTGTGACCCTGGGCAAGTAATTTCACCCTATTTGCCTCAGTTTCTTCATATGTAAAAAGAGCTGGAGAAGGAAATGGCAAACCACTCCAGGATCTTTGCCAAGAAAACCCCAAATGGGGTCATGAAGAGTCAGACACAACTGAACAACAAAAGCAGATGGCTGTGGCCATACCTCAGGAACCCCAGCCCTAGTTACTGTGCTCTTCCTCAACCCCTGCTCGTGGTGTGCAACCCAGGCACCTTCCCCAGTAGGATTTAAAGGTGGGATTCAGGCTACTTGCTCCAGGAAAAAAATGTCTAGTGCATGAGCTCTTCCCAAACATCCCAGCTTGCTCTCCACCCAGTTTCAGATCTGTGTTCTCCAGGGTTTCTAAAGCCTACAACTCTTCCCGTGTTGAAAGCCTCATTTGTCTCATCTGTAACCTTCAGCCTTTCTTCAATAGCGGGTTTGCAAATAGCTTCAAGTTAGAGGGCAGAGTGTCTAGACTGGAGCCAACATCCTCTAGTTTCCAGCCCTTCTCCAAGGCAGTAAAAGATCTTATAATAAGCAGCAAGCAAGACTCCGGACAGCTGCTCAGTGCAGATAACCAAAGGCCTGTTGGGCACAGGAAGCCAACAAGTCTCCGGCTGTGGCTTGTGCTGGGCCATCAGAGATTGGCACCTAGTTCTACTTTCAAGAGAAGGAATAGGCTGTGGGTTGCCTCTCTTGGTCCTCTAACACTGAAAATAATAACAACCTTCCCTTCCATTTCACTTTCACATTTATGATCTCATGTGAGTTGTGCCATCACCCAGTGAGGTACAATAGGCAGTTATGGATCACCACTGGCTTCCATTTCTTTGGTGCTTTTGAATTTCTAAAGGGTTTCCCCTACACAAGTGGTCTTATCTCCATTCCATGGAGGAGGAAACAGAGATGCAGAGAAGTTAATTGACTTGCCCATTGTCACAAGGCTAGTAGGTATGGGAGGTCAGGTCTTTCCTGACTCTAAGCCCAGGCCAGCTTCCGTTATATTTCTGTTTTCCATTTCCATTATAATTCCATGCTACCTCCCATTTTACAGTTGAGGAAAAGGAAGCATAGGGAAACTACATGTAGCTTGCTCAAGGCTCGAGATGTACCCAGCCATATCTTTTCCTTCCCTACCCTGGCATGCCCAATGAGTGACATGGGAGAGTAAGCTATGGTACAGAGGGAGCAGGGGCTGGGCTTCTCACATTGTATGTGAGCATGAGGATCTCCGTTCTACTATAGCACATTGCCTCTCTAGTGAGGGGAAGGTAACGTCCACTATGGACCATGATCAGTAAGAGAAGAGGATGGGCACAGGGGCAATAAGGAGCTGAGACTATGGACTTCTGACTACACCAGCAATCAGGAAGACTGGGGGCAGCAGCATGGCACTGGAAAGACATACATCTCAGCTGTCTCCTCCATGATGCCTGATCAATTCCAAAATTCCAATAGAAAGTAAGCTCCTTGAGGCTAGGGACTGTTTCATTTTTGTATCTGTATTCTCTTAGCACACAGCCTGCCTGGTATATAGTAGGTGTTTAATCCAATTTTTAAAAATTGAAATGAATTCAAACAAGTGGTCATTTAAGTGAAGGGTAGGGGTGGGGGAGTCAGATTCCAGTTTTACAACTTATTAGCTGTGAGACTTTAGGTGGGCCACTTCCTCTCTTGGAGCTTCAGTTTCTTCAGATGCAAAATGGGTACAATAATAAAACTTAAATAAACTAGGAAGGGTCCTTGCTGGCAAGCCAGTTTGTAAACTTGAAAGTATTCTTGAAATACAAACAATGATTACCTATTAGACTTTGGGGCAGCCACTCTATTCTGGCCCTCAGTTTTCTCTATAAAATAAAGAGCTTGGACTACTTGAGTCAACAAACATTGGCTCCCTTTCCATAGTGGAGAATGCCTGTAGGACATAAGTACTTTTTCCTTCTTCCAGACTCACTGGATGATCTCCAAGTTCCTTCTTGGACCAAATATACATCCATCCATATAGACATACGTGCACACATATATACATATACACATACATATGTGTATATATGTGTGTTTGTGTATATACACACACAATGGACCAGATTATCCTACATCTAGAGTTGGAAGGGACCTCAGGGGTCACTGTGTCCAACCGGGGCCCTGAGAAGTTACAGGACTTGCCCAAGGTCATGTAAGTAATGTCTTAAGTGGGATTCAAACCCAGATCTTCTCAACTCCAGGACCAGCGCTCAAACTGCTATGTGACACTGCATCTTAAAAGCCTGAGTGAGGAATAACTACTGATGGACATTTAGCAGCATTGCCCAGTGGGCAGATGAACTATCTGGGAGCTGAGGACAACTTTCTGTGACCCTTAAATCAAATGTTGTGAAAAAAGCCCCTTGCTGATTCTTTGAGTCTCTGGAGCTGGGTCATCTCTATTCAGCCATAACTTGGCCTTCCCTACGCTTATATGCCCAACAGGTTATATACAACATATATATATATATATATATATATATATATATACACACACACACACACACACACACACACACACACACATATGTATGTATGTATAGCCCAGACAGAGCAGGAGCTGCACCTTTCACACTGCACCAGCTTCGTGCACTGAAGTTCAGAAGCAAACAGCTCTTCAGTTCCCTAAAAGCCCCCTTTCCAAGGCTGGGTTGGCCTGTTTCACAGCTGCAGGAAGAGATAAAATCCAGTACTCCCCACCATAAGGCTAGCACATGGAATGTAATTACTTCCTTCTCACTCCAGGCCCGCTGACCTGCGTCTTACAGGCCATTCAAGGGGTCAACTCTATTCCCCTGGAGACCCACATGGTTGAACTTGCATTGACCCCTTTTGGCAGCTACTGAGGCCTGCTAGCTAGCTATCCTTCCAAGCCTCCTTGTAGCCTAGCCTGGACAGTCTGGTCAAGCTACAGCCAGACAGGAAGCGGGGACCCCGGAAAGGAGAGAGAAAGAGAGCATTAGAACTAAAAAGAGGCCCCTTTATTTGCAGGGTAGTGCTACTCTGAGGGCCTGGGTAGGCCATTTCCTCTGTAGTGAAACAATGGAGGGAAGGCATTTGGGGTCCAGTGATAAGAGCCCTGCACTGAGAGGACCTGGGTTCAAATCTCAATTCCGTTACTATCGCCATGACCTTGGGCTAGTTAATTACCCTCTCTGGGTCTCAGTTTCCTCCTTTGTAAAAGGAGGGAAGTTGAAGGGAGTTGGGTCATAGGACTTAAATCTAGAAGGAATCTTAAAGATCATCTAGTTCAACAGAGGAAGAAACTGAGGCTCACAAAGGTTGGCAGTTTGTGATCTCTTTCCATCCTATGTGGAATGGGATACTGCATTATTACTATTTTTAAGGTTTTCGTTTACTATGAGCTTCAAAGAACCAGAATCTTCTGGTGATTGCTCAAACCCCTCACTTTACAGAAAGGGAGATTGCATCCTACAGTGGAGAAGTGATTCAATTAGGCGAGATTGAAAGCCAAATTTCTTGATTCCCAGTATTTTTGTCCTAAGCCAATTAGCCCTTCATTATATTCTGAATTATATTGTTGCTAATGGATCTCCATTAGGGGGAGAATCATGCCTCAGTTCCTGAGAAGCAGGGTTGGCCCTGGGACAGACCACAGATAAAGAGAAGTTTGTCTCCTAGTCCTTCCTTCCACCAGGGGGCTCGGTCCTCGCTGTTAGCACCCCCTAGTATAGAATCAAAGCATGTGATGTCAACCCCCTGAGAGGCAAATGGGCACCACAACACCACACACAAAGGTGAAGGGCTCCACCTTTTCTGTATTATGTATATGTATACGTATATGTATACATATACGTATACATATACATACACACACAGACATATATATGTATATTATATATGTATATTAATATGTATATTAAAGTTCACAAACTCCAGTTTAAGAATTCTTAGACTAGATGGTCTGTAAAGGTTCCTCCCAGCTCTTAATCGTATGATTCTTCTATGGACCTAAGAATTTTCGATTTTAGTAACAGTCCAGGAAGTGATCCTGGAGACTGGGTGCTCCCCAAATCACACCATGTAGGCAGCCACTCACTACACCTACTCATAAGGTTAGCCTTGCTGAGCCACACTAGGGGAAAGAGACAGTCACTGGGGAACAGGTCAAGAAGGGCTTTTCTGTGGTTGCCCACCTGCAAGTCCTAGGGAGACCCCTTGGAGAGCTCCAAAGTCTTGTCAATCAAATGCTGTTCTCTCATCAGGCCAGCTGGGCCACCCTTGGAAAATGGGTTTCTACTTTGCTTCCATTTTAACTAAAGATCGGCTGCTCTCTTTGAAGCACAATCACAGCAACCCCAGGAGGCCTCTTAGAAAAACATGCTCTGCCTTTGTGATCACTGGACTGGACCTCCTGTTAGAAGAGGGGCACTGGAGCAAGACACTCAGGAAACGAAATTTGAAAGGCTGGGTGGCTTCATCTTGCCACTGCTGCTGCCTGCCTACAAAGAGCAGATGGCGGCCCAGGCTAATGCCAAGAATCTACTGTGCTTCACCTCAGCACAATGGTCATACCTAGGGTTTGGTAATGGGCAGGCAGTGTGGTGTAGTAGGAAGCAGAGTGGATTTGGCTGCTCTGGAGTCTTGGGGTCATAGATATAGAGCTCCAAATTCCCTTGGAGGCCAACTAGTCCAACTCTTCCATTTTAGAGATGATGCAACTAAGGTTCAGAGTGGTTAAGTAATTTACTTATGGTCATACTGCTAGTATCTGAAGCAGGATTCAAACATCCTAGCTCTAAGTCTAGCACTCTATCTCTGGAACTACACTGTGACTTGGACTCCTGCCTCTATCAATTACCAGCTGCATGATCTTGGACAAGTCCCTTCCTCTCTCTGATCTGGTTTCCTCTCCTGTAAAAAGAAGGGGTTAGCTCTTCCTGCTGCCCAAACTTTCTCACTGGGAGAAAGCACAGATCAACGATTGCCCTCTAAGGAGTTAGTGACAATTTCCCAAGTCAGGGGTATCTGAGAAGGAGGAGGAGAAGAAGAAGGTAATGTTTGCCTTAAAGTAAGAGTTCTTAATTTTTTTGGTGCCATGGAGTCTGAAGAAGCTTATGGGTCCCTTCTCCAAAAAAGTTTTTAAATATATAAAATAAAATATATAAGATTACAAAGGAAACCTAGTGCACCAAAATCAAGTTATTGAAATTGAGTTATGGACATATTTTTTAAAGTTCACAGACCCCAATTTGAAAACTCCTTGCTGTAAAGGAATTATTCTTTAATGTTGGAATTTCAAGAACTGGGGCAGACATTTTGTTACCCCTGAGATTATATCCTATAAACAGCTGCCTATAAACAGGCTGGCCCTGGTGGGAAGTATGTTGACATAGTTACCCAGATCCCACAGGTAAACATTCTTTTCCATTCTTAGCAAACAGCCTTGCCCAAACAACATGGTCTAAGGCAAAAGGTTGGAATTTGGGCAACTTGGGGTCACAGACAAACTCTGCCATTTGGGGCAAATCCCTTCCCTTCCCTTGTCCCCATTTTTCCATTTCTATGATCTGTAAAATGAAGGAGATTGGATCAAGTATCTCAAGATCTCTGCTTGACAATGTCTTCTTTTTGGTCCTACAGGAGAGCATGGTGAAGTAGAAAGAGGAATCAATTCGGAGGTGAGAGGACCTGAGTGAGAACCTTGACTTTGCCACTGGTGAGCTATTGGATCTCAAGCAAATCATGTCTTCTCTATGAGCCTCAATTTCTTCCTCTGTAAAATGATTGGTCTTTATGATCCCAAAGGGGTTCCAGTCCAAATTTGGAACCCACTTTATTACTGTGGAAAGCAAAGGATTAGGAGTGTATGTGGTAGGGAGGATTTGGGGGAGGGTTCCTTGGGACACCTCTTCTGGAGGACTAAGGACAGAACAGCTGGGAAGCCAGCCCACCCTTGGGTGCAGACTAGGACCTGAAGCCCTTTTGGAGCCTTTGAGTCTGCTAAGCTGGGTCCTTTTTTCCTCACTGGAGGAGATTCCTTTGGGGGGGCAAGGTCAGGGAAGGGCATTTTGCTGACCTCAGCAATCCCTCCGGATGGTGCCCAGAGGACTAGACCCTCCAGCTGCTCCCCAGCTTGATTGAATGTCTCTGAATCACCCTCAGATGGAGGAAGAGCCCCACCTGGACTTGTGGTCATAGAGATTAGGTGGAGCAGATTTCCAGATCTCAGATTTCAGGGGCCCACTTGGCAAAGGCTGTGGTGCAGAGAGGGTTGCAGTGTGACTCATGCTCACATTGCACACAGCTGTTCCATTCGTATTGAGTTTCTGGAAGGCAGCTCTATTCCTTCCTTGATTCAACATTTGACCCCCAAATGCCAAATGACCCACTTTACTGTACTGGTATTGACTAAAAGAAAATTGAACATTTAAAAAATCTCATCCTGGGTTGATTCATTACATATAAAGACTCTGGCTTTTACAGTACAATGGAAGGGACCTCTGAAGACCATCTAGTCCAATTCCCTCATCTGACAGAGTAGGAAAGTGAGGAAAAGAAATCTAGACTTGGAGTTAGAGGACATATTCAAATCCTGTCTCTCCAATCATGTGCCTGTGGGCAAGTGCCTTTCCTTTGGGCCTCAAGTTTCCTCAATCCATAAAATGAGAGTGTAAGACTTGATGATTTCTAAGTACTCAAGCTCTATGATCCTAAGTACCTGGAGGTCAGAGATTTAGAACTAAAGGTATCTACAAGGTCATCTAGTCCAATCCCCTCTTTCAACAGCTTGAGGAAACAGGCCGGGAGAGGTGAAGGGGCTTGCCCAAAGTCACATAGCCAAGATTAAGGTCACTCGATTTATGAATGTCAGAACCAAGATTTGAACCCAGGCCCTCTGAATGCAGCTCCATGGCTATATCTCATTTCCCCACCACCAGCTGCTTCTCATGAAAAGCCCAAAGTATGAGACAGTTTCAGTGATCTTACAATAAAACTTGTGACCCCACAAATAGGACCATATATAATTCTGCATACCCTGCACCACTTGGGAGTTTATAGTCACACTCCAAGCATGAAATTAGCACTATTAAGAACAGACAGAGCCAGATTTGAATGTTCCCACTATGGAAAATGAAAGGAATCTCTCATCAGAGGCAGGCGAGCCGTGGATTCTCATCTGAAAATGTTTCCCATACTCGCAACTTATAAATATAGGAGAAGAAAATTCTCAGGGTAAGCTGAGAATCAGCCCCACAGCCATCTGACAGCTGGGACTCTAAAGCTTGGTGAGAATCTGTTCGCTATTTGAAGCCCTGCTGCCCCACCCCAGAACATAGCCACTTCAAATGCCCCAGTGGAAGGGAAAATGCCGATCATGAACTTTCTTAAATGACACAGTCTAGAAATGAAAATGGCTTTCAGTTTTTGAAGGCTTCTTCCTAAACATCAGATTTAAGTTTCTATGGGGCAGCTTATTCTCTTGCCTCTCAGAAAGTACTGTTAATCAACCATGCTCTCAAACTGAACTGTTACATGGTCTTGTTAAGAGGAACGGTGTTTATTTTAACTATGCTGGCCTCCTGGTCTATGTCAATTACATGTCAATTACATCGTAGAGAAAAGAACTTTCTCTCCAGACAGTCCCATTTCCTTAGGCAAAGCATGCAGCCAATATTAGTTGAGTATTTTAACCACTTACGCTTACAGAGAGAATGTACTGCATGCATAGATATTACCTCCCTGGAGCCTCCAGTCTTCCATGAGAAAATATCCCCCAGTAGGTAAGAAAAAAAACAACCCAGAAGGAAGCAGCAGTAAAGTAACAAACACTACTTTCAAACCATGCAGGTTTGGAAGGTCTATTTTTTAAGGTATCAAGAGAAAGTCGAGAAGAGTCTTACCCTCTCTACCCAGATATCCTGTAGTGAACTGAAGGCTTATGCAGCTCAGAGAGGAAGTAATGTTGTTTATTCAGCAAAACAGGAAAAAAAAACCAAAACTGTCCACCTCGAATAGGAGGTAAAGAACTCTGTCAGCATCACTCAGTTGTCTGGGAATGCAATCGTCTCCGAGGTTATTGTGGGCAAGAGAACTCCAATTTGGGCTTCGGATAAAATTCATAGTTTCCATGATTTGTGTATGCCCTCAATCAGAAACAGAGTATCTGACTGTTCCCTGCCACGTCTGAGCATTTCAGGCTTGCCTCGGCCAAATCCGAATGTTTAAAGTGTGTATTATTAAAAAGAACTGTAGGAAAGTTTACTTGGTCTTTACCAAAACAAAGTCTTAATATAATAAAAATGCTAAGCTTTTATAACTAAAGACCAGTGGACATTGGTATTCATTTTAACTCTCCACAGTAGGTTTTCATTCTTATACCTGCTCCCAGGACTTGTAGGACACTGAGATGGTTCCCAAAACCCTGGAGTTTATGGGCCTCACTGAAATCCATAACGCTCCCCTGTGGCACACTGATACTGAGCTGACTTCCTCTTCTTGCCTGCCCACGTCCTGCCATCTTCTAAAAGCTTCCATATCCCATGCTTGTACTCCTTACTTGCTCACACTTACCAGTACTTGGCATTTCGCAGTCTGTGATATCAGAAATGATAATCAGCTAGATGGCCCTGAATGAAAACCCATGACCATCAAAGGTTGAAGGACACTGAACCCCAGGCACCCTACATGCCAAATGTAGCTCTGGGGATTGGTAGATAGACTGCATAGGTACTGCCCTTCCTTTTGACACAAGGGCCACTGCTTCTATTGAATGATATGAAGTCATCTGTTTTGCCATAGGGTTTGGAAAGAGTGCGTCAAAAATGCACAGAACTTCCTGTGGAGTATACACCCACACTCTATCATCTGCTGCCTCTCTTGATTCTTCATGAATCAGACACAATTTTTTAGTTTGTATCTATATGTGGTCATTTGGTTCAGTAGAAAGTGGTAGATGGCTCCTCTCCTCATGACACTTGGACCTAGCTCTTGAAATACCATTTACGGCAATAAGGAAGGGGAGGAAAATTGAAGGTATGGACTTTGGCCAAAAGAAGACAAATTCATCCCCCTTTGCATACAGTATGATAGGTTCCTCAGAAAAGCCCAAAGATTCACTAAATCAAGACAATCGCTTCAATAAAGTAACAAGATATAAAGTAAATCCACAAAACATCAATATTTCTATGAAGTACTACTAAAAACCAGGAGGAAAAGCTAGAAAGAGAAACTATATTAACAATAACTACTAAATGTGAAAAATGTTGAGGTGGCTAGGTGTTGCAATGAATAGAGCCTTGGTGTCAAGAAGTTCTGAGTTCAGATCCTGCTTTGTATGCTAGCTATGTGATCCTGGGCAAGTCACCTAACCTTTTTGTGCCTCAGTTTCCTCACAGGTAAAGTGGAGATAGTAGCATCTACCTTACAGGGTTGTTGTAAGGATCAGAGGAACTAACATTTGTAAAAAGGGTAAAAAGCTTTGCAAACCTAAAAGTGCTATCTAAATGCTAGATATTGGCGGAGCCAAGATGGCGGCTGGAAAGCAGGGACTAGCGTGACCTCCCTGCTGAGTCCCTCCAAAAACCTATAAAAAATGGCTCTGAACCAATTCTAGAATGGCAGAACCCACAAAACAGCAGAGAGAAGCAGGGCTCCAGCCCAGGACACCTTGATGGTCTCTGGGTGAGGTCTATCCCACACGGAGCTGGGAGCAGAGGGGAGTCGTGGGGAGCCGAGCCCAGCCGAGCCCAGCGTGAGTTGCACGGACTAACCAGACCAGAAGCCAGGCGGAAAGTGCCCTAGCACCCTGAGTCAGTGAGCTGCGGCAGTTACCAGACTTCTCAACCCACAAACACCAAAGACAGCGGAGAAGGTTAGTGGGAAAAGCTGCAGGAGTGGAAGGAGTTCGAGGTTGGGCTTCCAGCCCCGGGGGCAGCAGAGGTGGGGCAGCTACAGCTGTTGTTGCTTCCGGCCCAAGGCCCACCTGGTGGGAGGAATTAAGTGGCGGATCAGAGCAGGAGTGCACAGCCTGCTGAAGATCTAAGCCCAGTCCGGGTTGGGGGCTCTTGGGGAAGGAGCAGTGCTGGTGTGGCAGAGCTGGCACATCCCCCCCAAACGTGGAACATAGAACTCTTTAGTCTACAAGCAGTCATACCCCGCTGAAAAACTCAAGGGTCAAGTTAGTTGGTTGGGAATATGGCCAGGCAGCGAAAACACACCCAGATTCAGTCTCAGACTTTCGATTCTTTCTTTGGTGACAAAGAAGACCAAAACATACAGCCTAAAGAAGTCAACAAAGTGAGAGAGCCTACACCAAAAGCCTCCAAGAAAAACATGAACTGGTTCCAGGCCATGGAAGAGCTCAAAAAGGATTTGGAAAAGCAAGTTAGAGAAGTAGAGGAAAAATTGGGAAGAGAATTGAGAAGGATGCGAGAAAACCATGAAAAACAAGTCAATGACTTGCTAAAGGAGACCCAAAAAAATACTGAAAAATATACTGAAGAAAACAACACCTTAAAGAATAGACTAACTCAAATGGCAAAAGAGCTCCAAAAAGCCAATGAGGAGAAGAATGCCTTAAAAGGCAGAATTAGCCAAATGGAAAAGGAGGTCCAAAAGACCACTGAAGAAAATAGTACTTTAAAAATTAGATTGGAGCAAGTGGAAGCTAGTGACTTTATGAGAAATCAAGATATAATAAAACAAAACCAAAGGAATGAAAAAATGGAAGACAATGTGAAATATCTCCTTGGAAAAACCACTCACCTGGAAAATAGATCCAGGAGAGATAATTTAAAAATTATTGGACTACATGAAAGCCATGATAAAAAAAAGAGCCTAGATATCATCTTTCAAGAAATTATCAAGGAGAACTGCCCTGATATTCTAGAGCCACAGGGCAAAATATAAATTGAAAGAATCCATCAATCGCCTCCTCAAATAGATTCCACAAAGAAATCTCCTAGGAATATTGTCGCCAAATTCCAGAGCTCCCAGATCAAGGAGAGAATACTACAAGCAGCCAGAAAGAAACAATTTGAGTATTGTGGAAACCCAATTAGAATAACCCAAGATCTGGCAGCTTCTACATTAAGAGATCAAAGGGCTTGGAATATGATATTCTGGAGGTCAATGGAGCTAGGATTAAAACCAAGAATCACCTACCCAGCAAAACTGAGTATCATGCTCCAAGGCAAAATATGGATTTTTAATAAAATAGAGGACTTTCAAGCTTTCTCAGTGAAAAGACCAGAGCTGAATAGAAAATTTGACTTTCAAACACAAGAATCAAGAGAAGCATGAAAAGGTAATCAAGAAAAAGAAAAAGAAAAAGAAATTGCAAGGGACTTAACTAAAGTTGAATTGTTTTGTTTACATTCCTACATGGAAAGATGATGTGTATGATTCATGAGACCTCAGTATTAGGGTAGCTGAAGGGAATATGCATATATGTATATATGTTTATGTATATATATATATATATATATATGTGTGAATGTGTATGTATGTATATATCTATGTGTACATATATATAACATATATATATATATATATAGAGAGAGAGAGAGAGAGAGAGAGAGAGAAAGAGAGAGAGAGAGAGAGTGGACACAGGGTGAGTTGAAGATGAAGGGAAGATATCTAAAAGAAATAAAATCAAATTAAGGGATGAGAGAGGAATATATTGAGAGAGGGAGATAGGGTGAGACAGAATGGGGTGGATTATCTCGCATAAAGGTGGCAAGAAAAAGCAGTTCTGTGGGAGGAGGGGAGAGGGCAGGTGAGGGGGGAATAAGTGAATCTTGCTCTCATCAGATTGGGCCTGAGGAGAGAATACCATACATACCCAATTGGGTATTTTACCCCACAGGAAAGAAGAGGGAAGAAGATAAAAAAGGGGGGGATGATGGAGGGGAGGGCAGATGGGGGTGGAGGCAATCAAAAACAAATACTTTCAAAAGGGGACAGGGTCAAGGGAGAAAATTCAATAAAGGGGGATAGGTTGGGAAGGAGCAAAATATAGTCTTTCACAACATGAGTATTGTGGAAGGGTTATACATAATGATACACATGTGGCCTATGTTGAATTGCTTGACTTCTTGGGGAGGGTGGGTGGGAAGGGAGGGGGAGGGAGAATTTGGAACTCAAAAAAAAAGTTTTTTTTATGCAACTAGAAAATAAGATACACAGGCAATGGGGAGTAGAAATTTAGCTTGCCCTACAAGAGGGGACGGGAAAAGGGGATGGGAGGGGAGTGGGGTAACAGAAGGGAGGGCTGACTGGGGAACAGGGCAACCAGAATATACGCCATCTTGGAGTGGGGGGGAGGGTAGAAATGGGGAGAAAATTTGTAATTCAAACTCTTGTGAAAACCAATACTGAAAACTAAATATGTTAAATAAATAAATTAAATTAAATTAAAAAAGAAAGTAAAAAAAATAAAAAAATAAATGCTAGATATTATTATTCGAGAATCAAGAACCAGAGTAAAGGATGTCATCAAAGAAGTATGTGCATGAAAAGGAAGACAGGCTGGTCATTTAGTAAGAGCAAGAGATAAATGAAGGGGTATCATTGGCATCCTCAACAGGAATGACCCCAGCATGTTGGGTGGCCCTCCTGTCATGTATTTATAGGAAGATATGGTGAAGAGGTATGCTGTGTGGTCAGGCACGGAGGGAATTGAGCAGGTTTTCTTAATCATCTTTGTGTCCTGGATCCCTTCTCAGAGAAATGTTTTTATATGCATAAAATAAAACACATAGAATTACAAAGGACACCAACTATGTTGAAATATAGTTACCAAAATATTTTTTAAAAACATATTCATGGATGCCAGGGTTAAGAACCTCTGCATTAGAGGGAATTGCCAAAGCATTGAGATCATCAACACATTTAAGTATTTGAGTATCTAGGAGTCAACTTACATACTCAAGGCTTATATAAACACAGCTACAAAATACTCTTTCCAGAAAGAAAGGAAGGCTTACATATTTGTAGAGACAGTCATTGTTCATAATTAGGTCTCACCAATATAATGCCTCATACAATCTGAATTATTTTATCAATTTAGTGCTATGCCAAACTATCACATGATATAAAACTGGATAAGATAATTTAAAAATTCATTTTGGAGGAACAAAAGATCTAGAACATCAAGTGAAATATTCTATTTTTTTAAAAGCAGGAATGAAGGAAGGGTGGGGGGGATAACATTACTAGTCTCAAAGTATAATGCAAAGTAGTAACCATAAAACTATTTGGTATTGGGTTAAAAATTGAAAATAAGATAAATAGAATTGGAATATGTAAGCAAGTCCCATAAGTAATGGTATACAATAATCTTTTGTTTGATAAATGCAGAAACACAAACTACCAGGGGAAGGGCTTTTTATTAGTCAAGAGCTGCTTGGAAACTTGGAAGGCAGTTTGGCAGCAAATGGGTTTCAACAAGCATCTTACACCATATTCCACAATAAACTCCAAATAGATATTGGACTTAAATATAAATGATCACTTAGAGGAGAGTGGAAGGAGGTACTTTTAGCAACTATAGCTAGGGGGAAGATTCTTCACCAAACAAGAGACAGAAGAGAAAACAATAGACAAAGCAGATTATTTTGGTTATATGGTATTAAAAATAATTTACATGAATAAAATCAATGTAGCTAGAATAACTACTTGAAATAATAAGCAACTTTAGCAAAGTTGCAGGATATGAAATAAACCCACATAAATCCTCGGCATTCCTATACATTACTAACAAAGCCCAACAGCAAGAGATAGAAAGAGAAATTCCATTTAAAGTTACTGTAGACACTCTAAAATATTTGGGAGTCTATCTGCCAAGACAAACCCAGGGCCTATATGAACATGATTGCGAAACACTTTTCACACAAATAAAGTCAAATCTAAATAAATGGAAAAATATCAGTTGCCCATGGTCAGGCTGAGCTAATATAATAAAAATGACAATTTTACCTAAATTAATTTATTTATTCACTGCCATACCAGTCGAACTACCAAAAAATTATTTTACAGAGCTGGATAAAATAATAACAAAATTCATCTGGAAGAATAAGAGGTCTAGAATATCTAGGGAATTAATGAAAAGAAATGCTATGGAAGGTGGCCTACGAGATATTAAACTGCACTATAAAGCAGCACTCATCAAAACTACCTGGTACTGGCTAAGAAGCAGAGTGGTAGATCAGTGGAATAGGTTAGGTATACAAGACACAGAAGTCATCAGCTATAGCAATCTACAGTTTGATAAACCCAAAGAATCCAGCTTCTGGGCTAAGAATTCACTATTCCACAAAAACTGCTGGGAAAATTGGGAAATGGTATGGCAGAAACTGGACACAGATGAATATCTTACACCCTATACCAAAATAAAGTCAAAATGGGTTCATGATTTAGGAATAGAGGCTAATACTATAAGCAATTTGGGAGAACAGGGAATAGTTTACCTATCAGATTTATGGGAAAGCAAGGAATCCATGGTACCACAAGAGATAGAGAGCATTACAAAATGCAAAATGGATAATTTTGGTTATGTTAAATTGAAAAGTTTTGGATAAAAAAGTCAATGAAACAAAGTTAGGAGAAAATTGGCAGAAAATATTTACAACTAGTGTCTCTGATAAAGGCCTCATCCCTAAAATATACAGGGAACTGAGTCAAATTTATAGGAATACAAGTCATTCCCCAATTGAGAAATGGTCAAAGGATATGAACAGGCAGTTCTCAGAGGAAGAAATTAAAGATATCTATAGGCATATGAGAAAAATGCTCGAAATCACTACTGATTAGAGAAATGCAAATCGAAACAACTCTTAGGTACCACATCTCTCCTGTCAGATTGGCTAAAATGACAAAACAGGAAAATGATAAATGCTGGAGAGGATGTGGGGAAAATTGGAACACTGTTACATTGCTGGTGGAGTTGTGAACTGATCCAGCCATTCTGGAGAGCAATTTGGAACTATGCCCAAAGGGCTATAAAAATGTTCATACCCTTTGACCCAGCAATACCACTTCCAGGGTTGTATCCCAAAGAGATCACACAAGTGGGAAAGGGACCCATATGTACAAAAATATTTATAGCAGCTCTTTTTATAGTAGCAAAGAATTGGAAATCAAGGGGATGCCCATCAATTGGGGAATGGCTGAACAAGTTGTGGTATATGAATGTAATAGAGTACTATTGTGCTATAAGAAATGGGGATGATACAGACTTCATAATAACCTGGAAAAACCTACACGATATAATGCTGAGTGCGCAGAGCAGAACTAGGAGAACATCATATACAACCACAGATATATTGATTTCTTGATGACTAACCTTGATAGATTTCGCTCTTCTCAGCAACACAAGGTTCAAAGACAATTCCAAAGGACTCATGAGGGAGAGAGCTATCTACATCCAGAGAGAGAACTATGGAGTCTGAATGCAGATTGAGGCACACTGTTTGCTCTCCTTTTATTTCTTCTGTTTTTTTTCTCTTTTGGTTTTGTTTTGGGGGTGTTTTTTTGGTTTTGTTTCTTCTTTCTCCTGATTCATTCCATTGGTCATAATTCTTCTTTGCAACTTGACTATTGTGTAAATAAGTTCAATGCGAAGTTATATGTAGAAGATTTATCAGATTCCATGTCATCTTGGGGAGGGAGGGGGGAAGGGGGGAGAAAATCTAGAACTCAAAATCATGTGGAACTTAGTGTTGTAAACTAAAAATAAAAAATCTTAATTTTAAAAAATATAGCTAGAATAAGAAAAGAAATGGTCGAGTAGGAAAAACTCTTGTATGAAATATCTGATCATAGTCTGATAGCTAAGATAATAATAAATGTTAACAATAATAATAGCTAGCAATTATATTGTGCTTTAATGCTTATAACACATTTCACATCTCACAACTCATTTGACTCCCATAACATCCCTGGGATGTAGGCCCTCATTTTATCCCATTATCCTAATTTTTCAGATGAGGAAAGTGAGGCACAAAGAGTTTAAGTGACTTGCCCAGGGTCAAACAGTTAGTAAGTATTTGAGGCAGGATTTGAATTCAGGTCTTTCTGACTCCAAGTCCTACACTCTGTCCACTGCACCACCTAATAGTAGTGGTGGGCCTTCAAGTCAGGAAGGGTTCAGGCCCTGTATCTGACACATATTAGTTGTCTCTGACCAAGAGGCAATAACTTAACCTCTCAGTGACCCAGTCAATTCTCTAAGATTATAAATTATTGGTGACTTGCTGATAGATGGGTGAAGGAAATTTCTACACTAAGAATTCTTCACAATGATGAAATCACAGGTCTAGGGAAAAAACCTAAGATCATATGTATAGATATGCATATGCATATACATATACATATATACATACATATACATGAAACTGCGACAATTATATGAGACCAAGAATCATTCATATCAAAACCATTAATATCAAAGTATATGAAGAAACATTTTTAAAAAGAAGTATAAACTATCAAAACCAAAATTGTATCAGATCACTAGTAATAGGAAAAATGCAAAGATGTTATAAGACACAAGTAGTCAATGTTGGAGGGTCTATGGTAAGAGATAGGGACACTAAATACACTGTTAGTAAAGTTGTAAATTGGTCCAACTATTTTGGAAAACAACTTGGAATCGTGCAAGAAAACTGTTTAAACTGTTCAGTCTTTGACCTGACAATCCCACTGCTGGGGATATACCCCAAGGAGGTCACAGACACTGGGAAAAGTCCCACATATGCACAAATATTTATAACAGTACTCTTGTGGTAGCAAAATACGGAAATGCAAGTGAACGCCCATTGATTGGGGGAAAGTTGATCAAGTTGTGGTTTATGAATATAAAAAAATAGCACTGTGCTGTTAGAAATGACAACTACTAAAAAGCAGAGAAATGTGGGAAGATATGTATGAACTAATGAAGAGCAAAATAAATAGAACCAGGAGAACAGTAGGTGCAGTGAGCGTGCAAAGAAGTTATGGTTTTACTCTAATATAAATTCCTTATTCTGTTTGGGATTCAGTGCCTTTTTAATGGGTCTGTCTACACCAAAACAAATTCCATCCTCATTTGCTACACACAGCAAACACTTCGTGTATGGGTTGATCATTCCAAAGATGTCTTTTATCATGAGATCAATTCACAAAATGTCTTTCATGCTGTGGAAGTACAATTCTACATACATCCCCACATACGGTCTCAGCATAGGGTGGGTAACAGGCTGCTATGCAGGGGGTGATAATGTGAACAAAAGTAATACTAAATGGCAACTGAACTCTGATTAATTGTAATGGCCCAATTCAATCCCAGAGAAGTGAGGGTGAAGCACTCCTTCCTTTTCTCAGTGGAGAGGTGGGGGACTACGGAGTGTAGCAGAAGCTATCAGACCACTCTGTGTCTAAATGTTTGTCTGAAAGTTTTTCGTTATTACAAGGAAGGGTTCAATTTAGGGGTTGACAGTGATGGGGGGTGGGGCTGATGTTCAGGGGAAATGGCTTTACTGTAAAAAGGCAAAGGGAAACAATAAACTTTTTTAAAAAGGAAATTTAACAATAGTACAAAAGAAAAGAAAGGATGCTAGACTTGGAGTCTCCAGACCCAAGTTTCCATTCTTACCTTTGACCCTAACTAGCTAGGCAGCTCAAAGTGTTGGACTTGGGAGTCAGCAAGACCTGAATTCAAATCCAGCCTCAGACACTTACTAGTTGTGTGACGTTGAGCAAGTCACTTAAACTCTCTGAGGCTCAGTGTCCCTGTCTGTAAAATGCAAATGCTAACAATT
Organism: Trichosurus vulpecula; assembly: GCF_011100635.1. NCBI lineage: Eukaryota > Metazoa > Chordata > Mammalia > Diprotodontia > Phalangeridae > Trichosurus > Trichosurus vulpecula. The sequence continues at coordinate 23,914,272 of NC_050582.1, forward strand.
GTACCTCTCAGAGCCACTGTGAGACCACCGAAATGGGAGCACTTATCATTCACTGCTGTGTGTTCTGCCTCCCTGGGTTATGAGGAAGCTCACGTGGCATAATGAACACGAAAGGAGAAGTGGAAGGTGTGGTTTTTATTACTTCCAGTGTGAGGGGACAGAGCCTGCTCCTCCCCGAGAAAAAGAGCTCAATACCAGTCCCTGATGGCCCGTCACAAAATAACAACCAGGAGACAGTCCCAGAATGGCAAGTTAGAAGTGATGTCTGCAACCACTTAGTCCAGTATTTTTTAAATTGTGCACGATGCAGTTTAAGAAGCGCTGAAGGAGTCGCAAGTGGGTTTCTAGTCCAACCCAGGCCTCCTCGATGACATCCCTTTTAAGTAGTCAACTAGCTTTATCCTCCAAGGGAGTCAATTTTGCTTTCCCATAGGTCCAATGAGAAAGTTGTTTGGGTTTTTTCCCCCTTACATTTATCCTCAATCTGCCTCTTTGCAATTCCCACCCATTATTCCAAGTTCTGCCCTTTGACCTTAGGGTCAAACAGAACAAATCCAATTCCTCTTTCATTTGACAACGCAAAGTACTCAAAGATAGCTATTGTGCTCCCACTTCCTGTAGGTCTTCTCTTTTCTAGGTCAAACATCCCCAGTTTCCTCAACCACTCTTCAAGTGGCATAACCTTGATGCTCTTCACTGTCTCTGTTGCCCTCTTCTGGGTACTCCCCAGCTTAACAATGTCCTTCCGAAAGGGTGGCTCCTGGAACTGAACATTATGCTCCTGACATGGCAGAGAACAGAAGGCCTATCAGCCTATCTCCTAGTCCAGGACTCCACACTGCTGCTCTTAATGCCATTCAGGCTGGAATTTGTTTTCTTGGCCACCTTTATTATGCTGTTGACTCATATTAATGTTGCATTCCACAAGAAAAAACTTACTGCTTTGCAAAACTTAAGACACCATAGATAAGTAAACTGCTATCATTATCAGAGACATTGCATAAGAGGAATCAACGTGACTGGGTGTGGTAAGTGAAGGAAGGCTGAGTCCAAGCCTAGGTCACTGGCTGAATGATGCTACTGGCAGAAATAAGGGGCCTGTGTGTGCTTGCATGCATGTGGTCTCCACAGCGAGACTGTAAGCACACATTGCTAGATCCTCCTTGGCAAGACGTATGATGACCTGCACAGCAAAGGCACTCAAGAAATGGATTTGGTTGGTTCAATGATTGACTGAAAGTGAATTCAGGCACAGTGTATGGTCCAACCTCCTGCTTACAGCAAATTCCTTCTCTCCCAGGACTGTGTGAATGAGTCCAATAGACCTGGCTTGGAGGAGGAAGCTTATTAGCATTTGGGGGGCTAGAAGGAATTTCAAGCTCATCTAGTCTTAGTGGCGGTAGAAATCTGAAGATTTCAACCAATGCAATCCAGTCACAAACAATGACAGGACTGTGCACAGAGCAGGACCTGCTGAGGGGCCCACAACAGCCATCTATTCTCTTCTTCCCCAATTCACTGTTTTTGGCTTTGCTTTCCTCCTTCAGCACCCAGAAGTGGCCAGCAGGTGGGCAGGGACTCTGGCTAAGCCTTCTCACTATGACCCAGTACCGCCCCTACCCTGAAGCTGCTATCTCAAGGCTGGTGACAATGGCTTCCAGGATAGAACCCAAATGCCTCAATTTGACATTTAAAACTCTGCAGTCTGGCTCCAATCTCTTTCCTGACTGGTTTTAGGAATTGTGCTAGGTTCTGGGGATACAAAGTCAAACATGACAATGGTTTCTTCCCTCAACCATTATGAGATCATAGCAGGAGTACTGTGTTCTGGGTAGCACAGATTAGGAAGGACATTGATTAGCTGAAGTGGTACAGTGAATAGAGCCCTGGGCTTGGAATCAGGGAGATGCATCCTCCTGAGTTCTAATGTGGCTTCAGACATTTACAAGCTGAGTGATTCTGGGCAAATCACTTCACCCTGTTTGCCTCAGTTTCCTCATTTGTAAAATGAACTGGAGAAGAAAATGGTAAACCAGTATATTTGCCAAGAAAATCCCAAATAGGGCCAAGAAGAGTTGGACACAACTGAAGATGATTGAACATCAACGATGATGAGCTGCAAAATGTCTAGAGAAGAGCCGTTAGGATGACGAGGGTCTGTGAGTTCATGCCATATGACAGAGGTTCTGAACCTGGAGTCAATGGCCTCCAAGGGGCTCATGAATTTGGATGGGAAGAAAGAAATGACATCTTTATTTTTCACTCACCTCTAACTGAAATTTAGCATTTCTTTCAATGATTTCAAACCCTGATTCTGAAAATGAGTCTACAGGCTTCACAAGACTGCCAAAGGGGCCCAGGGCCCAACAGTGGCTAAGAGCCCCTGCCATATGAGGATCGGGCAGAGGAACCGGACATGCTTAGGTTGACTGAAGACTTTAGAGATTAGCCTTGTTCGGCTTGACCCAAAAGGGCCACACCAGGAGCAATGGGTGTGAGTTTCAGAAGCATTTTAGGCTTGATGTTTAAAGAAGGTCCTAATCATTAATAGCATGGGCTGAATCAGATACAGTAGACTCCTCCTCCTTGGAAGTCTTCAAAAAAAGGCTGGATAAACACTTATTGGGAATGTTGTAGAAAGACTTCTTGTTCAGATCATAATCAATCAGCAAGAACCTACTATGTGCCAGGCACTGTTGGGCTGAATGGTCTTTGGGATCCCTATTAGCTGACATTCTGTGAGTATCTGCACCTGCAATTAAGTGTAAATGTCAGATCTCCCCCACAGTGACCCAAGCTCACTGACTCACTGACATCCCTAATTTGCATAATCCTTGGTTCACTTAGCCCTTGACTGCAATTCATTCTGCCTATCTCCAATCATATTGTTCCTACATTTTGACCACCAGCTCAGTCCTTCTCAGTGAACTGCTGTCCATTTTTAGGCCATTGTGAGGCTTCACAAAACAGGATACACCTGAAGGCTGAAAGACAAACTATGAACTTTTCCAAAGAAAACTTTGGTCTCATGCTAGGCTACAAGTGAGACCTGCTGACGTTTTTTTAGCCTTCGGTCTAGTTGTAAAGAGGAAACCTCAGTTTCCTCCTTGCCTACACCTCTCCTGACAAGAATGGAACTTACCCAAAGAGCTGCCTCAGTGACCCCTGAGGTCCCTCGAATAGTCGGTGAATGGTTTTGTTTCATTTTGCTTTGTTTTTCGTTTTCCCTGTGGTGGAGGAGGAAGCAATTGTGACTGTCACTCAGCTGGGGGATGGGAGGAAGGAGGAAGAGAAAGCATGAAGGGCTTTGTTCAGCCTTCTGGATGGTGTCATCTAGTGGGTGGAACACTGGACTTGGAATCAGGAAGACTTGTGTTGGAAAGCCACCTTGGAGACTTCCTAGCTGTGTGACCTTAGCCAGATTACCTAACCTCTCTGGACCTCAATTTCATCATCTTTAAAATAAGGCTAATAATAGTACCTACCCCACAGACGTGTTGTGAGGATCAGTGGGATAGTATATTCAAAGTGCTTTGCAAACCTAATAATAATAATAAACCTTATTATAATACAAACTAGTACTGTTTTATTATCATTAATAATAATGATATATTTTGCTCTAGTCATATCCCAAGGAGCTTAGTGAAAAGAGAATTGGATTTAGAGTCGGAAGACCTGGGTTTGAATATTAGCTTTCTACAATTAATTATATGATCTCAGGCAAATCACTCCCCTCTTCAGACCTCAGTTTCCCCATCTGGACTAAATGATAATAATGATGTCTAGCATTTCTGTAGCACTGTTTTATTTGTAAAGCACTTTAGAATTATGATCCCACTGGATGCTCATCACAACCCTGGGAGGTAGGTGCTATTACTATCTCCATTCTACAGATGAGGAAACTGAGGCTAGGAGATCATTGAGGTCCCTTCTAGCTCTAGAGTCTATGATCCTTTCCCCCTTGGGCCAGTCACTTTACTCTTCTAGCCCTCAGTTTTGTCCTCTGTAAACTTAGATAACCTCTAGGGTTCTTTGTGCCTCTATGATCCTGTTGAGACTGCAGTACTTGAATCCATGACATAACTCCCAAAGGAGCAGGTACCCAGGAACCCTAAATGCTCAAAGGTTTGGGGAGGGGGATAGAGGGCATATAGGCCCATCCTGCCTTAGAAATTGCATGGCAAATGATGACTGATCTTGGAAAGGGTTCTTTGTGACTTGGACTAAGGAGAGATCTGCTTCAAATCTTAACTCTAGCTGTGTGAGCATGGGCAGGTGACTTAATGTCTCTGAGCTTCAGTTTCCTCATGTGTCAAACACAGATAGTTATCATTGTACTGTCCACCTTAAAGGCAGCTGAGTGGCACAGTGGGTAGAGCACTGGACCTGGAGTCAGCAAGACTTGAGTTCAAATTTGGCCTCAGACACTTACCAGTTGGGTGTCCAAGCAAGTCACTTCACCTCTGCCTCAGTTTTCTCATCTGTAAAATAGGGATTAATAATAGCACCTACCTTGCAGGGTTGTTGTAAGGATCAAATGAGATAATATTTGCAAAAAGTTAAGTATAGTGTCTGGCACATAGTAGGCGCTTAATAAATTCTTCTTACCTTTCAGGGTCCTTATGCAGTAAATGTCTTGTGAACCTCAGTGTGCTATAGACTTCACTCAGCAGAATGGGCAGATGAGAACAATTTGTTCCAATGGCCATTGGGGCAGCTGAAGCACCCGCTGTAGAGAGCTTAGAGCTCAGCAAGACATCGAAGACATCAAGGTCATCCACTGCGTCCCAGGCCATTGTCAATCTTCCTAATTTTTCGTCCTGCCACTGGACTTTGATGACTCTGGAAGAGAGAGAGGAGCCGATAACTTCAAAGCAAGTCAAGACATCACCCCATGATGTCACTGGTCCTCTTTGAAAATGAAAGACACAACAAGAACAACAGCAGCGATGCGAACCATTATCTCAGTCCAGGGCTTTGATTACTGTTAAAATGCCAAGACTTTGGGGAGCAGCACTCTAAAACCTTACAGTACCTCCCTAAAGAGGCAATGGGGTGCAATGGAGGAAGCACTGGGCTTGAAGTCAGCAAAGGCCTGGGTAGAAATCCTGACTCATTTCTCTCCCAGCCTGGCTTATGACTTTCCAGACTTTAAAATGATGCCTCAGCTGCTGTCTAATGCTGGAACTTCCTTCAGTGCTTTGGGCCTCCTCACCTTGGAACATCTGTCTATCACTGAGGCCTTCTTACTCTGGAATATCCTTCTCGAAGGCCCACATCCTTCTTTCATTGGTGAGTTCTGCCTTGGGCTTCTATTTTATTGAGGGGCCCAGGATGGTAACCCTTCATTTCTCTCCCGACCTTGTTATTGACTTTTGGGATTTCAAAACCATGCTTTGGCTCCAGGAGCCTTCATCTCCCTAGCTCCCTTTTCAGTTTCCTTTTGTGTATTGTCTTCCCCTCTTAGAATGTAAGTTCCTTGAAGGGAAGGCTTGTCTTTTTAAGGCTTATATTTTTATCTCTAGCACTTAGTCCAGGGTCTGGCACAGAGTATACACTAGATAAATGCTTTTCTTTTTCCTTCCTTCCTTTTTTCCTTCCTTCCAGCTTTCCTTCCTTCCTTCCTTTCTTCCTTCCTTCCTTCTTTCCTTCCTTCCTTCCTTCCTTCCTTCCTTCCTTCCTTCCTTCCTTCCTTCCTTCCTTCCTTCCTCTAGTACCTACCAGTTGGGGACCACGGGAATATCACTCAAACTCCCTGGTACCAGATTTCTAATCTATAAAATGCGGGGCGGGGGAGGCAGACTAGTTGGTCTCTGAGGTACCTTCCAAGTTTATATCAATAATCCTATGTGTGACCTTGGGGAAGTCTGTTTACCTCCTTGAATCTCAGTATCCCCCTCTATAAAATAAGGGGGTTGGGCTTGATGACCTCTAGGATTCCTTTCATTTCTATGCCTGTGATTCTGTCACTACTGAAAAATGTACCACGTGCTGGCAACCAGTAAGTTCATCAGAACCCAGTCCATCATCTGTACCTGATCAATACCCCCAGAGAGAAAGAAAAGAACTACCAAAGGGAAAAAACCTGGTCCTGATGGATTGAAACAGTAAGGCAATAAACACAACATCAACGATGATCATGAATATGCTTCTGTAGTTCTGTATCACAAAGTATGCAAGACTCTCCACATAGAAGTTAGAAGAAGTTTTAGTCGGACACCAGAGAACCATATCTCATAACCAAATGCTCAGCTCTCACAGCCAGTCAGTCCACTTCATCTTAAAAGCAAGAAACCCAAAACATTCAATACAGAATATCACAACATGGAGCCTCAACATCCCAAAACCTCTCCAACCCTCTGCTGGGGTCTTCCCCAAAGCAAACTCACAGTACAGCTAAGTCAGCCTGTTCAGTTCTAACAATCATGAGGGCAGCCACCATCAGCTATAACATATCTCTCTGTCTCTGTCTCTGTCTCTCTCTCTCTCTCTCTCTCTCTCTCTCTCTCTCTCAGCATTTTCTGTGTCATAACTTCCTTTTCCTGTCAGGAAGCTCCTCCCACCATGTAACTTAGGCTTCCTGTGACATAAGCAGTTCACATGGCCTATTAATGGGTGGGAAAGATCTTCAAATCAAAATTGCTAATACATGGACTCAGAAGAACTCTCTCAAACTTTATTTTTTTTAATTTAAGTAGACAACATTTTATTTTTTCCAATTACATATAAAGATAATTTCAGCATTCATTTTTTATAAAATTTTGAGTTAGAAATTTTTCTCATTGGGTGGAGCCAAGATGGCGGCTGGAAAGCAGGGACTAGCGTGAGCTCCCCACCAAGTCCCTCTAAAAACCTATAAAAAATGGCTCTGAACCAATTCTGGAACTGCAGAACCCACAAAATACCAGAGGAAAGCAGGGCTCCAGCCCAGACCAGCCTGGATGGTTGCTGGGTGAGGTCTATCACGCACGGAGCTGGGAGCAGAGGGGAGCGGAGCAGAGCAGAGCCTAGGGTAGGTAGCGCGGAACAACCAGACCAGGAGCCAGGTACAGCGGGCCCTAGCGCCCTAAATCAGTGAGCTGTGGCAGTTACCAGACTTCTCAACCCACAAACATCAAAGACAACAGAGAAGGTTAGTGGGAAAAGCTGAGGGGAGTGGAAGGAGTTTGCGGTTTGGCCACTGCCCCAGGGGCAGCGGAGGTGGGGCAGCTACAGAACTACAGCTGCAGTTGCTTCAGGCCCCAGGCCCACCTGGTGGGAGGAATTAAGTGGTGGATCAGAGCAGGAGTGCCGAGTCTGCTAAAGATCTAAGTCCAGTCTGGGTTGGGGGTTCTTGGGGAAGGAGGAGTGCTGGTGTGGCAAAGCTGGCACATCCCCCCCAAACGTGGAACATAGAACTCTTTACAAGCAGTCATACCCTGCTGAAAAACTCAAGGGTCAGGTAAGTTGGCTGGGAACATGGTCAGGCAGCGAAAACACACCCAGATTCAGTCTCAGACTTTGGAATTTTTCTTTGGTGACAAAGAAGACCAAAACATACAGCCAGAAGAAATCAACAAAGTCAAAGAGCCTACATCAAAAGCCTCCAAGAAAAACATGAACTGGTCTCAGGCCATGGAAGAGCTCAAAAAGGATATGGAAAAGCAAGTTAGAGAAGTAGAGGAAAAATTGGGAAGAGAAATGAGAAGAATGAGAGAAAACCATGAAAAACAAGTCAATGATCTGCTAAAGGAGACCCCAAAAATACTGAAAAATATACTGAAGAAAACAACACCTTAAAAAAATAGACTAACTCAAATGGCAAAAGAGCTCCAAAAAGCCAATGAGGAGAAGAATGCCTTGGAAGGCAGAATTAGCCAAATGGAAAAGGAGGTCCAAAAGACCACTGAAGAAAATACTACTTTAAAAATGAGATTGGAACAAGTGGAAGCTAGTGACTTTATGAGAAATCAAGATATTATAAAACAGAACCAAAGGAATGAAAAATGGAAGACAATGTGAAATATCTCATTGGAAAAACCACTCACCTGGAAAATAGATCGAGGAGAGATAATTTAAAAATTATTGGACTACATGAAAGCCATGATAAAAAAAAGAGCCTAGATATCATCTTTCAAGAAATTATTAAGGAGAACTGCCCTGATATTCTAGAGCCACAGGGCAAAATAGAAATTGAAAGAATCCACAGATAGCCTCCTCAAATAGATCCCCAAAAGAAATATCCTAGGAATATTGTCGCCAAATTCCAGAACTCCCAGGTCAAGGAGAAAATACTGCAAGCAGCCAGAAAGAAACAATTTGAGTATTGTGGAAACACAATCAGAATAATCCAAGATCTAGCAGCTTCTACATTAAGAGATTGAAGGGCTTGGAATACGATATTCTGGAGGTCAATGGAGCTAGGATTAAAACCAAGAATCACCTACCCAGGAAAACTGAGTATCATGCTTCAAGGCAAAATATGGATTTTCAATAAAATAGAGGACTTTCAAGCTTTCTCAGTGAAAAGACCAGAGCTGAATAGAAAATTTGACTTTCAAACACAAGAATCAAGAGAAGCATGAAAAGGTAATCAAGAAAAAGAAAAAGAAAAAGAAATTGCAAGGGACTTAACTAAAGTTGAACTCTTTTGTTTACATTCCTACATGGAAAGATGATGTGTATGATTCATGAGACCTCAGTATTAGGGTAGCTGAAGGGAATATGCATATATATATATGTTTATGTATATATATATATATGTATATGTGAGTGTTTGTATGTATATATGTATGTGTGTATATATATATACATGGAGAGAGAGAGAGAGAGAGAGAGAGAGAGAGAGAGAGAGAGAGAGAGAGAGCGGACACAGGGTGAGTTGAAGATGAAGGGAAGATATCTAAAAGAAATAAAATCAAATTAAGGGATGAGAGAGGAATATATTGAGAGAGGGAGATAGGGAGAGATAGAATGGGGTAAATTATCTCACATAAAAGTGGCAAGAAAAAGCAGTTCTGTAGGAAGAGAAGAGAAGGCAGGTGAGGAGGAATGAGTGAATCTTGCTCTCATCAGATTCGACTTGAGGAGGGAATACCATACATACTCAATTGGGTATCTTACCCCACAGGAAAGAAGGAGGAAGAAGATAAAAAGGGGGGATGATAGAAGGGAGGGCAGATGGGGGTGGAGGTAATCAAAAACAAACGCTTTCGAAAAGGGACAGGGTCAAAGGAGAAAATTCAATAAAGGGGGATAGGTTAGGAAGAAGCAAAATATAGTTAGTCTTTCACAACATGAGTATTGTGGAAGGGTTATACATAATGATACGCATGTGGCCTATGTTGAATTTCTTGACTTCTTAGGGAGGGTGGGTGGGAAGGGAAGAGGGGAGAGAATTTGGAACTCAAAGTTTTACAAACAGATGTTCAAATGCATGCAACTAGAAAATAAGATACACAGACAATGGGGTGTAGAAATTTATCGTGCCCTACAAGAAAGGAAGGGAAAGGGGGATGGGAGGGGAGTGGGGTGACAGAAGGGAGGGCTGACTGGGGAACAGGGCAACCGGAATATACGACATCTTGGAGTGCAGGGAGGGTAGAAAGGGGAGAAAATTTGTAATTCAAACTCTTGTGAAAATCAATGCTGAAAACTAAATATATTAAATAAAAAAATTAAAAAACAGAAATTTTTCTCCTTCCCTCCACTCTCCCCAAGATGGCAAATGATCTGATATAAGACATACATGTACCATCACATTAAACATATTTCCACATTAGTCATGAGGTGAAAGAAGAAACAGAACAAAAGGGAAAAACCATGGAAAAAAAAACAAAAAAAATAATAAAAAGTAAAAATAGTATGGTTTAATTTGCATTCAGACTCCATAGTTCTTTCTCTGGATGTGGATAGCATTTTCCATCATGAGTCTTTTAGAATTGTCTTGTATTGTCTTATATTGCTGAGAAGAGCTAAGTCAGTCATAGTTAATCATCACAGAGTGCTGCTGTTACTGTGCACAGTGTCCTCCTGATTCTGATTACTTCACTTAGCATCAGTTCATGTAAGTTTTCCCAGGTTTTTCTGAAATCCACCTGCTCATCATTCCTTATAGCATAATAGTATTCCATTACATTCATATACCACAACTTGTTTAGTTATTCACCAATTGATGAGCATCCTCTTGATTTTCAATTCTTTACCAACACAAAAAGAGCTGCTATAAATATTTTTGTATACATAGGTCTTTTTCCCCTTTTTATGATCTTCTTGGGATACAGAACTAGTAGTGGTATTGCTGGATCAAAGGGTATGCACAGTTTCATTGCCTTTTAGGCATAGTTCCAAATTGCTCTCCAGAACGGTTGGATCAGGTCACAACTCAACCAACAAGGCATTAGTTGAACTAAGTATTTTTTTAATTAAGATTTTTTATTTTTAGTTTACAACACTAAGTTCTGCATAATTTTGAGTTACAGATTTTCTTCCCCCACCCCTCCCCAAGATGGAATGTAATCTGATAAATCTTCTACATGTAACTTCACATTGAACTTATTTACACAACAGTCAAGTTGTAAAGAAGAATTATGACCAATGGAATGAATCATGAGAAAGAAGAAACAAAACCAAAAAAAACACCCCCAAAACAAAAACAAAAGAGAAAAAAAACAGAAGAAAAAAAAAGTAGAGCAAACAGTGTGCCTCAATCTGCATTCAGACTCCATAGTTCTCTCTCTGGATGTAGATAGCTCTCTCCCTCATGAGTCCTTTGGAATTGTCTTTGAACTTTGTGTTGCTGAGAAGAGCGAAGTCTATCAAGGTTAGTCATCACAGAATCAATATATCTGTGGTTGTATATGATGTTCTCCTAGTTCTGCTCTGCGCACTCAGCATTATATAGTGTAGGTTTTTCCAGGTTATTATGAAGTCCGTATCTTCCCCATTTCTTACAGCACAATACTATTCCATTACATTCATATACCACAACTTCTTCAGCCATTCCCCAATTGATGGATGGGCATCCCCTTGATTTCCAATTTTTTGCTACTACAAAAAGAGCCTCTATAAATATTTTTGTACATCTGGGTCCTTTTCCCTCTTGTGTGATCTCTTTGGGATACAATCCTAGAAGTGGTATTGTGGGGTCAAACGGTATGAACATTTTTGTAGCCCTTTGGGCATAGTTCCAAATTGTTCTCCAGAATGGCTGGATCAGTTCACAATTCCACTAGCAATGTAACAGTATTCCAATTTTCCCACATCTTCTCCGGCATTCATCATTTTCCTGTTTTGTCATTTTAGCCAATCTGACAGGAGAGATGTGGTACCTAAGAGTTGTTTTGATTTGCATTTCTCTAATAAGTAGTGATTTAGAGCATTTTTATATGCTTTGACTATTTCTGCCTTTCTGCACTGGTCTGTGAGGTTTTTATGCCCTAGTACGTGGTCAGTTTTTGAGTATGTGCCATGTACTGCTCAGAAAAAAAGTATACTCCTTTTTATCCCCATTCAGTTTTCTCCAGAGGTCTATCATATCTGCCTTTTCTAAAATTCTATTCACCTCCTTAACTTCTTTCTTGTTTATTTTGAGGTTAGATTTATCAAGTTCATAGAGGGGGAGGTTAAGGTCCCCCATTACTATAGTTTTGCTGTCTATTTCTTCCTGTAACTCCCTTAACCTCTCCTCTAAAATTTGCATGCTATACCACTTGGTGCATATATATTAAATAATGATATTGCTTCATTGTTTTTGGTGCCTTTTAGCAGGATATAGTGTCCTTTGTTATCTCTTTTAATTAGATCTATTTTTGCTTTTGCTTTGTCTGAGATCAGGATTGCTCCCCCTGCTTATTTTACTTTAGCTGAAGCGCAATATATTCTACTCCAGCCTTTTACCTTTACCCTGTGTGTATCCCCGTTTCAAATGTGTTTCTTGTAAACAGCATATTGTAGGATTATGGTTTTTAATCCATTCTGCCATCTGCTTCTGTTTTATGGGGAGTTCATCTCATTCACATTCACAGTTAGGATTACTATCTGTGTCTTTTTCTCCATCCTATTTCCCCTCTGTACGTTTTTATTTCTCCCTTTTCCCTTCCACTCCTCAACAGAGTTTTGTTTTTGACTTCTGCCTTCTTAAGTTTACCCTCCCTCTTGATTCCCCTCCCTTATCTTACCTTTTTCCCCTTGCTACTTCTTACCTCCCTTCTGACCACCCCCTCCCTTTTCTTTCCCCCTTTTCCTCCTACTGCCTGTAGGACAAGTTTGATTTCTATACTTATCAGGGTATGTTATTCCTTCTTGAAACAAATCAGATGAGAGTGAAGCTCAAATATTGCTCATCTTCCTCCCTTCTTTCCCTCTACTATAATATGTTTTTGTGCCTCTTCATGTGATGTAATTTACCCTTTTCTACTACCTCCTTACCTCTTCTCCCAGAACCATCCCCTTATATCTCTTAATTATATTTTTATCATTATATTGGTTATTTTATACTGACACCAACAATCTATGAATATCCCTTTCAATTGTCATAATAATTATAGTATTCTCAAGATTGACATATATATATATATATATATAACATATATAAAACAAAATAGTCCTATAATAAGCCTTATTGATTAACTAGGGGTTTTTCCCCTGTTTACCTTTTTATGTCTCTCTTGAGTTTTGTATTTGGAGATCAAATTTTCCATTGAGCTCTGGCTTTTTCATCAGGAGGCCTGAAATTCCCTTATTTCATTGAATGTCCATCTCCTTGCCTGGAAAATTATGCTCAATTTTGCTGGGTAGCTGATCCTTGGTTGTAGTCCAAGCTCCTTTGCCTTTTGGAATATCATATTCCAATTTCTCCTGTCATTTAATGTAGAATCTGAAAGATCCTGATTGAAGTTCCGTGATATTTAAATTGCTTCTTTCTACAGTATTTTTGGGGTCTCCTTTAGCAAGTCGATGACTCATTTTTCATGGTTTTCTTGCATCCTTCTCATTTCTTTTCCCAATTTTTCCTCTGCTTCTCTAACTTGCTTTTTCAAATCCTTTTTGAGCTCCTCCATGGCCTGAGACCAGTTCATGTTTTTCTTGGAAGCTTTTGATGTAGGCTCTTTGACTTTGTTGACTTCTTCTGCCTGTATGTTTTGGTCTTCTTTGTCACCAAAGAAAGATTCTAAAGTTTGAGTCTGAATCTGAGTCCGTTTTCACTGCCTGGCCATGTTCCCAGCCGACTACTTGACCCTTGAGTTTTCCATGAGGGTATGAGACCCTTTCCATGAGACTGCTTGTAGAGTAGAGAGTACTTTGTCCCAAGCTTGAGGGGTTGCACTGTTGTTTTCAGAGCTATTTCTACACAGCAAGCTCTGCCACACCAGCGCTCCTCCTCCCCCAAGAACCTACAACCCAAATAGCGACTCAGATCTTAAGCAGGCTCTGCACTCCCACTCTGATCTGCCACTTAATTTTTCCCACCAGGTGGGCCTTGGGCCGGAAGCAACTGCAGCTGTGGTTCTGTCCTCAGAGCTGCACCACCTCCACTGCCCCCTAGGTGGTGGCTGAACCTCGAACTCCTTTCACTCTGTCCCCGCAGCTTTTCCCACTAACCTTCTCTGTTGTCTTTGGTGTTTGTGGGTTGAGAAGTCTGATAACTGCCACAGCTCTCTGATTCAGGGCGCGAGGGCCTGTTTCACCCAGCTCCCAGTCTGGTTGGTCTGGGCACAGCCCACGCTGGGCTCTGCTCTGCTCCATTTCCAGTTCCATGGGATAGACCTTACCCAGTAACCATCCAGGCTGTCCTGGGCTGGAGCCCTGCTTCCCTCTGCTATTCCGTGGGTTCTGCAGCCCTAGAATTTGTTCAGAGCCATTTTTATAGGTTTTTGGAGGGAACTGGGGGGGAGCTCACACAAGTCCCTGCTTTCCAGCTGCCATCTTGGCTCCACCCCCCCCCCCAATTGTTTCTTTCTAGCTGCTTGCAGTATTTTCTCCTTGACCTGGTAATTCTGTTATTTGGCTATAATATTTCTTGGAGTTTTCAATTTGGGATCTCTTTCAGGGGGTAATGGGTGGATTCTTTTAATGACAATTTTACGCTCTGGTTGTAGGACCTCTAGGCAATTTTCCTTAAGGATTTCATGGAAGATACTGTCCAGGCTCTTTTTTTTCATCATAGCTTTCAGGTAGACCAATAATTCTTAGATTGTCTCTCCTGGATCTATTTTCCATGTCATTTGTTTTTCCAATCAGATAGATCATGTTTTCTTTTATTTTTTCATTCCTTACATTTTGTTTGACTGATTCTTGTTGTCTCATAGAGTCATTAGCTTCTACTTGCCCAAATCTAATTTTTAATGTTTTGTTTTCTTCCTTTATCTTCTCTATCTCCTTTTCCATTTGGTTGATTTTACTTTTCAATAAGACATTTTCTCTATTTATATTCTGATCCTCCTTAACCAGTTCACTGATTTTACTTTCTAAAGATTTGTTTTCCTCGGTGAATTTTTTCCATTTTTTCTTTTACCTCCCTAATTTGGTTTTTAAAGTCCTCCTTGAGTTCTTCCAGGAATGCTTTTTGGTCTGGAGACAAGTTCACTTTCCCTTTTGAGGTTTCAGATGTGGGTATAGTGTCCATGCTGTCCTCTTCTGAATTGGTATTTTGATCTTAGCGTGTTTTTTCATGGTGTTTTTTTCTCCTCCTGGCTTCTAAAGTGAACCTCTGTTTCTGAGGCTTAGGGTGTTATGTCCCAAGTTTCTTGTGTTGGAATCTGTGGGCCTGCTCACTAGCTTTATGTTCTATGGCCTCTGGTTTTCGTGAGGTGTGGAGGAGGGGTGGTTTGGCTTCTGGGAGTCTCCTATTCCCCAGGACGGTTCTACAGCATGAGTGGTCTCAGCTGTTGTGTGTGTTGGTGTCTGCCACTTCCCCTGGCTGTGCAAAGCCAAGTCTGGGGTCTGGTGTTGATGTTAGTTAGCTCCACCATCTGGGGCTTAGTTATTCTCATTGTTTTGCTGAGGTGAGGGCTGCTGGGACACCTCTCTTCCTGCACTGGTCTCCTTCCACCACCACAGGAAGGGCCCTCTCCCCAACTTTTCTCGCTACTGAAGCCCCCCTTCTGGCTCCTCTGTTTCTCTTAGTGTAATGTTCTCTGGGTTTATTCAAAGGAGGGATGAGAGCCATTTTACCTGGACATCATGGCTCCCAGAAGTTCAAGAAGGCGAGTTTCAAACCTTTAGACTGTGGGTTGAAGGCCTCTGGGCTAGTTGCTCCTGCAGCTACAGGCTCTGTGCTCCAGCAGACTCCCGTCCTGGGCTGAGAAGCCTGGGGCTCAATCACAGCCATAGCCAATACTTCTGCCCTGGGCCTGTTCCTGCTCCAGCATTTGGCTCACCCAGAGACCTCCAGACCCACTCACTGGATGGATTCCTTTGCTGTTCCTGGTTGGTTTGGTCTGGTGCTGATCTGTGCGCCCAGTGCTCCTGCCCCTCTCAGTCTACTAGTGGCTTGTAACTCTCAAATCTCCTCAGATTCCCTTTTTTACATGTATCTGACAGAATTTGTGAGAGAGCTCTGATAGTTACTTCCTTTCACAGCGCCATCTTGGCTCCACCCCCCTTGGCTAAGTTTTAGCTCACATTTGGGAAGGCCTGATAACAGGGCTAGTCAGAAGATAGGGAAAAGATGTCCCAGTTGATTCTGCTTGTCTTTCAAAGACATCTTCTTACTGCTTCCCCCAGAGAGATCAGAGAGGATATGATAAGATGTGGCTTCACTGGGTACAATCAATGGATAGCTTGATTATTTCTCACTCAATTTCTTAGAGAATTTGGATGGTGCCTCCCAATCACCTCTGTCTCTGAAGTTTCTGATTGTGCCACTGAGGAGGGACCCTGGTCTTCTTAAGATACTCTCTCAGTGGGGGCAGAGCCAAGATGGTGGCTGGAAAGCAGGGACTTGCTTAAGCTCTCCCCCAAATTCCTCCAAACACCTGTAAAAATGGCTCTGAACAAATTCTAGAGCTGCAGAACCCATGAAACAACAGATGGAAGCAGGTCTCCAGCCCAGGACAACCTGGATGGTCGCTGGGAAGGGTCTATCACACAATGCTGGGAGTGGAGCACAGCCTAGCATGGGCTGCTCCAGGACCAACCAGACCCAGAGTCGGGCGGAACAGGCCTGAGGGCCATGGTGGCGGCAGCAGCAGCAGGAAGCTCCTGCGGCTGCTTCCAGAGCTCCAGCGTCAGCTGTTTCCAGAGTCCCTGGCTCAAATGGTGGGAGGAATCAAGAGGTGGACTGGAGCAGGAGTGCAAGGAGTTCTTTGCTGGCACAGAGGCAGGTTCTCTTGCTGTGCCCGGCTTGGATCTGGGTCGCGGTCCTGGTTGGTGGTTCTTGGGGGAGGAGGAGTGCTAGTGTGGCAGAGCTTGCAGTGACAGTAGAGTAAAAGTAGCTCTGAAAACAGCAGCATAGCCCCTAAACCTTGGAATAAAGTACTCTCTACTCTACAAGCAGTCATACCTTGACAAAAAGCTCAAAGGTCAAGTAGTTGGCTGGGAACATGGCCAGGCAGCGAAAAAGGACTCAGACTCAGACTTAGAGTCTAGAATCTTTTTTTTGGTGACAAAGAAGATCAAAACATACAGCCAGAAGAAGTCAACAAAGTCAAAGAGCCTACATCAAAAGCCTCCAAGAAAAATACGAATTGGTCTCAGGCCATGGAAGAGCAACATCCTACCTACCTGCAAATCAATTTTTTTGTGGAACTACATTACAATATGAGAGGAAGAGGTGTAGGGCAGATAGAGAGAAATGTGTGATATTCTGGGATTATTGATGAATGCTTCTATGGGTGAAAAGAAATCATCTGTGAAGGGAGATGGGGACTTTATACCAAGTATGGCTTGAGGGATTTGGTGCTTGAAAAGTCCATTCATCCTACATCAAAAAGCAACAAGTTGGAACACTTTAAGGGCAACTGGAGTCTGGGGGAGTGGGAGAGCATGGACCCAGGGAAGAGTTCAAGAGGAAGATATAGATCAGTGGTGAGCTGTGTAATCAGGGAGGGACCCTACCATGGGACAGTGTCTTCTCTGACATCGACATTAATTGACATTGTTCTGGAAGTGAAGCACAATGGAAAAGGGGAATCCATGGGGGTGATCTCTACAAGGCAGTGGCAGAAACTGCCTAGAGGGGAGAGCCTAGAATGGATATGTTGGAAGCTTTGATTATATGAGGAATACAGAGAAAAGAGAGACCAAATCATTATAGGGGTCATGAATCAGAGAATGAAAGTCTAGAATATGCAGAAAGAGAGGATAGATAATGAAGAGAATGATAGAAATCCTTTTTGGATTTCTATTTGGAATTTGGATTTGAACCTTAAAAAAAAACTAAGGAACAGGAGTAATTCAAAGGGAGGAGAAGAAGAGGGGAAAAGGAAAAAAGGGACAGAAGAATTATGTAATCAGAAATAAGCAATAGAGGAAAAAGAAGTAATAAGCAAAACACTGTAACAACAATGCTGCTTACAGCTGCTGTGGAGGCCTAAGGCCAACAGCACCAGCACACAGGAGGGCTGCTAGCACAGATTCTTTGATCTGTCTTTTTAAGGAAAGCAACTTTAAGGGGTTAACAATCTTACTTTAATTAAACATACATATATCATTCATTTAGTTCAGAGGGAAAAGCCAGCACCCTGAACTTCAAAGAGTATACAAACAGAAATTACAAGCACACATTATATAAACAGAGCAAATAAACATGAACCAGTAGACAGGCTTCTAACCATCTAACTATGGCAATACATATATAGAGAGAAGCATCAACATCTGGGTTTTCAAAGCCAGGGGGGCTCCATGACAGATACCCAGAGTCTCATCTGGTCAAATAACAAGACACTTCCAGTGAGTGAGAGCCCCAAAACAAAATGTCAACCTCAGATCGTATATACCCTTCTTAGAGCCCTGAGGCTTAGTACCTACTTAGCAAAAGGGTGGGGGTGGGGCAGGCCTAGACCCTGGGGCTTTCTTGTTTCTTAAGCAGGTCATCAAAGACTCTTGATTCAATCAAAGACTCAGATTTTTTTTGAAACAAAGGCAAGACTCATCAAACGCATTTGATTACCTTAATGCTGAGAAGCACTCAAAGAAAAAACAACAAAAAGTCCCAATTTGCTTGCCATTACATTTGAAAGGCAAGACTCAGAAGTACTTGATTACCTTAGCATTCCAAAAGAGAAAACAGTAAAAAATATCCCACCCTGATTACCATTACAAACACCAAAGGGAAAGGGGTGAAAAATAAGATAAAGAGGAGAGGGGTGAGAGGAAGAGAGCCAGTGGAAACAGGGCCACCTTTTAAAAAAAGATTAAAATAACAGAAGGAGGATAATGTTGTGTTTACAGAAGAAGAAGAAGGGAAAATCATAACTTGAAAAATATTAGATAAATGGACAAAAATATAAATCTAACTCTTATAAACTTAAATGTGAATGGATTACAATACAATAAAATGAAAAAGTGACAGATTGAATAAGAAAATAAAACCCTACAGGGGGCGGAGCCAAGATGGCAGCTGAAAAGCAGGGACTTGTGTGAGCTCCCCACCAGGTCCCTCCAAAAAACTATAAAAAATGACTCTGAAAAAATTCTAGAACTGCAGAACCCACAAAATAGCAGAGGGAAGCAGGGATCTAGCCCAAGACAGCCTGGATGGTCACTGGATGAGGTTTATCGCACACGGAGCAGAGGGGAGTGGCGCTCAGCGTGGGTGGTGGCAGGAGCAACCAGACCAGCAGCAGGCTGGAACAGGCCCTAGTGCCCTGAATCAGTGAGCTGTGGCAGTTACCAGACTTCTTAACCCACAAACACCAAAGACAACAGAGAAGGTTAGTGGGAAAAGCTGCGGGGGACAGAGTTCATGGTTCGGCCACTGCCGCAGGGGCACTGGGGAAGGTGCAGCTACAGAACTACAGCTGCAGTTACTTCTGGCCCCAGGCCCACGTGGTGGGAGTAATTAAGTGGAGGATCAGAGCAGGAGTGCAGAGCCTGCTTAAGATTTGCGTCAGGTCCGGGTTGGTGGTTCTTGAGGAAGGAGGAGTGCTGATGTGGCAGAGCTGGCTGTATAGAAATAGCTCTGAAATCAACAGCGCATCCCCTCAAGCTTAGAACAAAGTACTCTTTGCTCTACAAGCAGTCATACCCTGATGAAAAACTCAAGGGTCAAGTAAGTTGGCTGGGAACATGGCCAGGCAACAAAAAGGCACTCAGATTCAGTCTCAGATTTTGGAATCTTTCTTTGGTGACAAAGAAGACCAAAGCATACAGCCTAAAGAAGTCAACAAAGTCAAAGAGCCTATACCAAAAGCCTCCAAGAAAAACATGAACTGGTCTCAGGCCATGGAAGAGCTCAAAAAGGATTTGGAAAAGCAAGTTAGAGAAGTAGAGGGAAAATTGGGAAGAGAAATGAGAAGGATAAGAGAAAACCATGAAAAACAAGTCAACAACTTGCTAAAGGAGACCCAAAAAATACTGAAGAAAATAATATCTTAAAGAATAGACTAACCCAAATGTCAAAAGAGATCCAAAAAGCCAATGAGGAGAAGAATGCCTTGAAAGGCAGAATTAGCCAAATGGAAAAGGAGGTCCAAAAGACCACTGAAGAAAATACTACCTTAAAAATGAGATTGGAGCAAGTGGAAGCTAGTGACTTGATGAGAAATCAAGATACTACAAAACAGAACCAAAGGAATGAAAAAATGGAAGACAATGTGAAATATCTCATTGGAAAAACCACAGACCTAGAAAATAGATCCAGGAGAGATAATTTAAAAATGACTGGACTACCTGAAAGTAATGATCAATAAAAGAGCCTAGATATCATCTTTCAAGAAATTATTAAGGAGAACTGCCCTGATATTCTAGAGCCAGAGGGTAAAATAGAAATTGAAAGAATCCACCGATCGCCTCCTCAAATAGATCCCAAAAAGAAAACTCCTAGGAACATTGTCGCCAAATTCCAGAACTCCCAGGTCAAGGAGAAAATACTACAAGCAGCCAGAAAGAAACGATTTGAGTATTGTGGAAAAACAATCAGGATAACACAGTATCTGGCAGCTTCCACATTAAGGGACCGAAGAGCTTGGAATACAATATTCTGGAGGTCAATGGAGCTAGGATTAAAACCAAGAATCACCTACCCAGTAAAACTGAGTATCATGCTCCAAGGCAAAATATGGATTTTCAATAAAATAGAGGACTTTCAAGCTTTCTCAGTGCAAAGACCAGAGCTGAATAGAAAATTTGACTTTCAAACATGAGAATGAAGAGAAGCATGAAAAGGTAAACAAGAAAGAGAAATCATAAGGGACTTACTAAAGTTGAACTGTTTTGTTTACATTCCTACATGGAAAGATGATCTATATGATTCATAAGACCTCAACATCATAGTAGCTGAAAGGAATATGCATATATATATATATATATATATATATATATATATATATATATATATACGTGTGTGTGTGTGTGTATACATATATATATATACATATGTGTGTGTCTATGTATGTATATATGTAGGTGTGTATATATATATATACATATGTGTGTGTGTATGTATACACACAGAGGGCACAGGGTGAGTTGAATATGAAGGGATGATATCTAAAAAAATAAAATCAAATTAAGGGATAAGAGAGGAATACATTGAGAGAGGGAGAAAGGGAGAGATAGAATGGGGTAAATTATCTCGCATAAAAGTGGCAAGAAAAAGTGGTTCTCTAGGAAGGGAAGAGGGGGCAGGTGAAGAGGAATGAGTAAATCGCTCTCATCGGATTTGACCTGAGGAGGGAATACTATACACACTCAATCGGGTATCTTAGCCCACAGGAAAGAAGGAGGAAGAAGATAAAAAAGGGGGGACAGTAGAAGGGAGGGCAGATGGGTGGAGGAGGTAATCAAAAACAAACACTTTCGAAAAGGGACAGGGTCAAGGGAGAAAATTCAATAAAGGGGGATAGGTTAGGAAGGACCAAAACATAGTTAATCTTTCACAACATGAGTATAGTGGAAGGGTTTTACATAATGATATACATGTGGCCTATGTTGAATTGCTTGCCTTCTTAGGGAGGGTGTGTGGGGAGGGAAGAGGGGAGAGAATTTGGAACTCAAAGTTTTAAAAACAGATGTTCAAAAACAACAACAAAGAAAAAAGTTTTTTCATGCAACTAGGAAATAAGATACACAGGCAATGGGGCATAGAACTCTATCTTGCCCTACAAGATAAGAAGGGAAAGGGGGATGGGAGGGGAGTGGGGTGACAGATGGGAGGGCTGACTGGGGAATGGTGCAACCAGAATATACACCATCTTGGAGTGTGGGGAGGGAGGGTAGAAATGGGGAGAAAATTTGTAATTCAAACTCTTGTGAAAATCAATGCTGAAAACTAAATATATTAAATAAATTAAATAAAAAAACCCTACAATCTGTTGCTTATAAGAAACACATTTAAAAGACAAAGACATACACAAAGTAAGCCTGGGGAGATGCAAAAAGAATTTGCTATGCATCCCATGAATCCAAAAAAATCAGGATTTGCAATCATACTATCTGACAAAGCAAAAACAAACATCCAAAAAATAAAAAAAGGATAAACGAGGAAATTATATTATGCTCAAAGGAACCGTAGACAACAAACCAATATCAGTAATAAACTGGCATGCTATAAATGCCTTAGCATACAAATTCATAAAGGAAACATTATCTAAGTTACAAGAAGACAAAGATAATAACACAACAGTGACAGGAGATTTCAATCCCTCTCTCAGTTTTGGACAAGTTTAACAAAGATAAACAAAAGGGAAATTATGGAACTGAACAAATTGCTGGAGAAACTACAGTTAAAAGATTTGTGGTATTTTCCAAATGGGAGAGCAAAATAATATTACTTATTTCTCAGCACCACATGGAACTTTTACAAAAACTGTCCATGTACTATGGCAGAAAGATACTGTAAACAATTGTGAAAAGGCAGAAATAGTTAATACATCCTTTACAGACTATGATGTAATAAAACTAGAAATATGTTCAGGGACCGCAAAAATGATACAGACCCAAATGAAGACTTACCAATGAAATCCTAAATAATGAGTGTATCAAAGAACAAATCACAGAAACAATTAATAAGTATGTAAAAGAAAATTATAATGATGAAACAACATGCCGTTTCTAGGATACAACTAAGGCAGTCCCTAAGGGGAAAACCATATCTTTTCAAGCACACATTAACAAAATTAAAAAGAGAGGATTAATGAACTTAATATGCATTTAAAAATTAGAAAGCCAAGCTATAAAGAAAACAAAAATAAGAGGGGGCAGGTGAGGGGGGAATGAGTAAATCTTGCTTTCATCGGATTTGACCTGAGGAGGGAATACTATACATACTCAATTGGGTATCTTACCCACAGGAAAGAAGGAGGAAGAAGATAAAAAAGGGGGGACAGTAGAAGGGAGGGCAGACGGGGGAAGGAGGTAAAAAAAAACCTTTTTGAAAAGGGACAGGGTCAAGGGAGAAAATTCAATAAATGGGGATAGGTTAGGAAGGACCAAAACATAGTTAATCTTTCACAACATGAGTACTGTAGAAGGGTTTTACATAATGATACACATGTGGCCTATGTTGAATTGCTTGCCTTCTTAGGGAGGGTGTGTGGGGAGGGAAGAGGCGAGAGAATTTGGAACTCAAAGTTTTAAAACAGACGTTCAAAAACAACAACAACAAAAAAGTTTTTTCATGCAATTGGAAATAAGATACACAGGCAATGGGGCATAGAAATTTATCTTGCCCTACAAGAGAAGGGAAAGGGGGATGGGAGGGGAGTGGGGTGACAGATGGGAGGGCTGACTGGGGAACGGGGCAACCAGAATATACGCCATCTTGGAGTGGGGGGAGGGTAGAAATGGGGAAAAAATTTGTAATTCAGACTTTTGTGAAAATCAATGCTGAAAACTAAATATATTAAATAAATTTTTAAAAAAAGTTGATAAGACAAAAAGAAATAATCAGGGGAAAAATAGATAAATTGCAAAGAAAAAGCCCATAGAAATGGTAAAAACAATTAAAAGGTGTTTCTTTGAAAATACTAATGCAATTGATAAACCTCTAGGTAGTCTGATTAAAAAAGAAGAGAGCAAAAAACCAAATCAACAAAATAGCAAATAAGCAAGGAACAATCAGCAAAATCTGAAGAAATAAAAAGAATAATCAGAACATCTTTATGCACAATTACAATTAACAAAACCAAGAATACAAAAGAAATAGAGGAACACCTTCAAAATTATATACCCAAACTGTTATTTGAGGCAAATGTGTAAAAAACACCAAATAAAGATCTTGAATAGCCCAGTCTCAGAAAAGGAAATAGATCTAGCTGTAAAGGAACTACCAAAGAAAGAAGCTTCTGGTCCTGATGAATTCAGAAGAACACTATGGAACAACTTTTTTTTTTGAGCATCTGCTTTTAAAACTTTGAGTTCCAAATTCTCTCCCCTCTTTCCTTTCCACACACCCTCCCTAAGAAGGCGAGCAATTCAACATAGGCAAAACATATATCATTATGTAAAACACTTCCACAATAATCATGTTGTGAAAGACTAACTATATTTCCCTCCATCCTATCCTGTCCCCCTTTATTGAATTTTCTCCCTTGACCCCGTCCGTTTTCAAAAGTGTTTGCTTTTGATTACCTCCTCCCCCTATCTGCCTTCCATCATCCACCCTTTTTTTATCCTTTCCCCCTACTTTCCTGTAGGGTAAGATACCCAATTGAGTGCGTACGTTATTCCCCCCTCAAGTCAAATCCAATGAAAGCAAGATTCACTCATTCCCCCTCCCCTGCCCCCTCTTCCCTTCCAACAGAACTCCTTTTTCTTGCCACTTTTATGTGACATAATTTCCCCATTCTATCTCTCCATTTCTCCCTCTCTCAATATATTCCTCTCTCACCCCTTAATTTTATTTTATTTTTTAGATATCATTCCTTCATATTCAACTCATCCTGTGCCCTCTGTCTATATACACACATATACATATGTATATATATGTGTGTGTGTGTGTGTGTGTGTGTGTATATGTATATATATATGTGTGTGTGTGTGTGTGTGTGTGTGTGTGTGTGTGTGTGTGTGTGTGTATGTATATTCCCTTCAATTACCTTAATACTGAGAAAGGTCTCATGAATTACACACATCATCTTTCCATGAAGGAATGTAAACAAAACAGTTCAAATTTAGTAAGTGCCTTATGAATTCTCTTTCTTGTTTACCTTTTCATGCTTCTCTTGATTCTTGTGTTTGAAAATCAAATTTTCTATTTAGCTCTGGTCTTTTCATTGAGAAAGCTTAAAAGTCCTCTATTTTATTGAAAATCCATATTTTGCCTTGGAGCATTGTACTCAGTTTTGCTGGGTAGGTGATTCTTGGTTTTAATCCTAGCTCCTTTGACCTCCAGAATATCATATTCCAAGACTTTCGATCCCTTAATGTAGAAGCTGCTAAATCTGGTATTATCCTGATTGTGTTTCCACAGTACTCAAATTGTTTCTTTCTGGCTGCTTGCAGTATTATCTCCTTGACCTGGAAACTCTGGAATTTGGAGACAATATTCCTAGGAATTTTCTTTTTGGGATCTTTTTCAGGAGGCAATCAGTGGATTCTTTCAATTTCTATTTTACCCTCTGGTTCTAGAATATCAGGGCAGTTTTCCTTGATAATTTCTTGAAAAATGATGTCTAGGCTCTTTTTTTGATTATGGCTTTCTGGTAGTCCAATAATTTTTAAATTATTTCTCCTGGATCTATTCTCCAGGTCAGTGGTTTTTCCAATGAGATATTTCACATTGTCTTCCATTTTTTCATTCCTTTGGTTCTGTTTTATAATATCTTGATTTCTCATCAAGTCACTAGCTTCCACTTGCTCCAATCTCATTTTTAAGGTAGTATTTTCTTCAGTGGTCTTTTGGACCTCCTTTTGCATTTGGCTAATTCTGCCTTTCAAGGCATTCTTCTCCTCATTGGCTTTTTAGAGCTCTTTTGACATTTGGGTTAGTCTATTCTTTAAGGTATTATTTTATCCAGCATTTTTGTTAACCCCTTAAAGTTGCTTTCCTTAAAAAACATATCAAAGAATCTGTGCTAGCAGCCCTCCTGTGTGCTGGTGCTGTTGGCCTTAGGCCTCCACAGCAGCTGTAAGCAGCATTGTTGTTACAGTGTTTTGCTTATTACTTCTTTTTCCTCTATTGCTTATTTCTGATTACATAATTCTTCTGTCCCTTTTTTCCTTTTCCCCTCTTCTTCTCCTCCCTTTGAATTACTCCTGTTCCTTAGTTTTTTTTAAGGTTCAAATCCAAATTCCAAATAGAAATCCAAAAAGGATTTCTATCATTCTCTTCATTATCTATCCTCTCTTTCTGCATATTCTAGACTTTCATTCTCTGATTCATGACCCCTATAATGATTTGGTCTCTCTTTTCTCTGTATTCCTCATATAATCAAAGCTTCCAACATATCCATTCTAGGCTCTCCCCTCTAGGCAGTTTCTGCCACTGCCTTGTAGAGATCACCACCCTTTTCCATTGTGCTTCACTTTCAGAACAATGTCAATTAATGTCGATGTCAGAGAAGACACTGTCCCATGGTAGGGTCCCTCCCTGATTACACAGCTCACCACTGATCTATACCTTCCTCTTGAACTCTTCCCTGGGTCCATGCTCTCCCACTCCCCCAGACTCCAGTTGCCCTTAAAGTGTTCCAACTTGTTGCTTTTTGATGTAGGATGAATGGACTTTTCAAGCACCAAATCCCTCAAGTCATACTTGGTATAAGGTCTCCATCTCCCTTCACAGATGATTTCTTTTCACCCATAGAAGCATTCATCAATAATCCCAGCATATCACACATTTCTCTCTATCTGCCCTACACCTCTTCCTCTCATATTGTAACGTAGTTCCACAAAAAAATTGATTTTCATGTAGGTAGGATGTTGCCAGATTCTGTCCATAATGCCTCTGTCTACCTCTTCACTATTACCTCTACCAGATTTCTACTTTCATGCCCATCCCCCTGTATACATTTAGAAGGAAGTCTCCCATTGGTCTCTCTATTTTCATTCTCTTACTGTTGCTGTCCTTGTATGCTGCATGTATTCACTCCTTATCCATTTCTTTTCTTTGGGTGGCTTTAGAAGCAAATTATCTCTTCAGTTCTGGTTTTCTTTTAAAAAAATTTTCAAATATATTTTCATTATTGAATGTCCACCTTTTTCCATGTATGGTTAAGCTTAGATTTGCAGGGCAGGTCACTCTGGTCTGCATCCTGAGCATCACTGCTCTTTGGAACACATTATTCCATTCCTTCTGAGATTTTCTAATGGATGCAGAGTACTCTTGTGTTATTTTGATTTCCTTTCCTTTATATTTGAAGGTCCTTCTCCTGATGGCTTACAGAACTTGTTATTTCTGAATTGAATTATTAACCACTAAGTGTCTTGGAGTTTGCAGCCTTGGGTTTTTGTTTTTTCTGGAGGTGATCTGTGAATTCTTTCAATTGGCATTTCATTTTGTATATTCAGAATTTCTGGACAGTTCTCTTCTATTATGGTGTTAAGGGTTTTTGTCCTGTTGTGTTCTTCTGGGAAACCTATAATTCTTAGGTTGTCTCTATCCATCCTTTCTTTGAGATCGGTATGTTTTGCTTGCATAGTGAGAATATTTTCTTTTAATGTTACTGTTTTTTCTTTCTTTTCTTCTAGATTGTTTTTTATTTATTGTATTTGTTGTATATTTGTATTATGAATATATTGTTCTCTTTTCTGTTCCTTTGGTGAGGCTTGCCATTGCGGATTCCAGTTTTTCTATTCTGTCCATTATTTTTACTCTGCAGGCCACAAATTCTGTTCTCATAATTTTCATTTCTCTTTTGAATCCTCAGGGGCAGTGTATTGTGGTTCCATGTTCTCAACTTCCACAGAATTCTCTGTCTCATCAAATGTTGGATCATTTTCTTTTGTTTGTAATATTTATTCATAGATGCATAAATTCATTTATTAGAGCTGGAGGTCACATTTCCTTGTATTGTTACTGTTTTTCCTGTTGATTTATCTGCTTATGTTCAAAGTCTTTGAGTTTTCTTCCTCCTGAAGTGTTTGATAATTTCAGTTTATTTCTCCTCTTATTTTCCCCTATCACTCATTTTCTGACCCCCTCCCCTCTGCTTGTAGTTTCCGTGAGTGTTGGATCTCAAAGTGTCTCAACCTCGTCTATTCTGCAAGGTGCAGTAAACCAGCATAGGTCTCTGCCCCAAGTGACTTCGTGGTGGTCAGAACTGGCCCTAGCTCCCATCCACACACATACACGTGGTGTCCTGCCCTGTTCCCTCTGTTCCTCAGTGGCCCAGTACTGGTAGCATAGTTCAGAGCTTTGAAGTGCTGGTGCTACAGGACTGTCATCCCTGACAGGGCAAATTTTTGTAACCTGGAACTAAGGTCTCCATGGAACTGGAAAGAGAGAGGAGAAAATGAAGATATAAGGGTGGCTATTGTTGTAAAGGGTCTGCTAGTGTGGCCTTGCTGCTGGTGGCATAGGAAGTGGGGGAGGGTGCTGAGTGAGCTCAGGATCAGTGTTAGTTCATGGGTTTTTTAACCTTCTTTTGGAGTCTGCATGTCCTATACCATAGAGACAGCTGAAATTGCTTTATCTTTGGTGCATAATTCTGTTTTGGAATGGTCTGAGAGGTTATGGGGATTGGAGAAAATGTCTAGTCCTCCACCCTGTTGCTCATGTGACCCAGAAGTATGCATCTGGATAGTCAAAGTAAAGAGGCAGTGTGGTTAGAGAGCCAGCCTTTGAGTCAGGAAGGCCTGAATAATCCAGGTTTCCATATTGCCCCAAACAAATCTCTTTAAGGTCTGAAAGGCACTTCCCCTACATAATGAGATTGCAGCTTTACGGATAAGGGAAATAAAGACTGGGAAAGATTAAGTGACTGGCCCAGGGTTGTACCACTGGAAAGTAGCAAAGTCAGAACTAGAACCCAGGTTCTTGCCTAGTAAGTCTGGACTTTTTTTGCTACCCACCATACTGTCTCTCCTGGCTATACATATAATGATCATACCTCTACAAAATCACTACTTTATCTTAATATTAGTTAACATCTATATAGCACTTCAAAGTTTGCAAAAAGTTTTACATGTTATCTCATTTAATCTTCATAACAATCCTATAAAGTAGGTGCCAGTATTATCTTCATTTTACAGATGAGGAAAGTAAGGTTCAGAGAGGTTAAGTGACTTGCCCAGCATCACGTAGAAGGATGTGAACTCAGGTCTTTCTGAACTAAGTCCAGCACTCCACTGTGTCCACCATGTCACCTGCAGACTTTTTGGCTCAGTATGTCTTCACACCTGGACTTTCCTTCTGTTGAAGCATAAGGAAGCGGTATCAAATGGACCCTAGGTGTAAAGGAGATTTGCCTCTAGGTTGGAGTAAGGTTCATCCTTTGGGGCTATTCAGATAGGGAGACAGACAGCATTACAGCTGGAACCCTTGGCAAAGCTATGAACGCTATCAAGAGAAGCTAAGCATTGCCTTGCAGCAGCCTAGTGTAGTTGCCTTACATTCAGAAGACAGGAGTTCAAGTGAGGTTTAACAACCAAGACTCTCTTGGAAAAAAATGCACACAGGACACACTTTTAAGTTTCATCGACATCATTAACATTTTCTCCATCACTTTCTTAGGTATCAATAATCAACAGAACAATAAATCAAGCCCTGGTTTGTAGCCTTTGCTGATTTCAAGGAGTTAATTCTTACAACAAAAATTTAACAATTGACTATCATGAGCTCTCCCAAGCTGGATTAAGCTGGCTCTAGCACACCCCTGGTTCTAGTGCTGACTTTGCTATTCATGAGCTGGGTGGCCATGGGAAAGTTACTGCACTTTTCTGAGCTTGTTTCTTACTCTATAAAAATGGAGGGGGCAGGATGTATTCGAAGCTCTATATACTTTCTTTTAGTTTACATATTCTCTAGTTTTAGGGTAAATCTTTTGTGAGCTAGTGAGAGACTTCCCCTCTCAGGACTCCTCTGTATTGCTGCATCCCTGGAGAACAACGAGGCAGCCTAAAAATAGTGGTCACATAAAGCAGCTGTGACATAGTGAAGAAAAGTACCAGCTCTAAGGCCAAAGGTCACAATCCCTGGGTTTGAATTCTGGCTCTGGCATTTCTAAGCTATACATTCCTGGCCAGTCATTTCCCTTCTCTGGGCCTCTGTTGTTCTCTCTGTAAAGTGAGGAAGTTTGGGCGTGGCTCCTGTCCAACTCCAAATCCTTTTTTCCAGTCTAAGGGCTGGAAAGGACTATTTGAGTACAGACCAGTAAGAGTTTCCTTTGGATTCTTCACTCCCCTTCCAGTTTTCTCTTCATTCTTCCTTCCTCTGGTGCATCATCTTTCCTTTGGTGTGCATGATACAGAGAAGGAAAAAATAAAAGAGAAGCAGAAATAGAGAGAGGTGTGTGTGTGTGTGTGTGTGTGTGTGTGTGTGTGTGTGTGTGTATGTTCGTGTTTTCTACTACTTAGAGACCTTGGCTGCCTGCCCCTCTTTGGGCTGGGATGGGAAAGCAACTAGGCATCATTAGAAAGGCCACCAATAATCCAAGCCCAACCACGCTGACGATCAGGAGTTAGTGACTCATCTCTGCGGTGTGCAAATGATATGTAGGAAAAGCACAGTGGTGCTTGTTTTAAGTATGCCTTATTTTCCCAAAAACACCAAGCAAAACTCCTATCCATCCAACATTTTAGAACTCCTCATCTCGAAGCCAAGAAAAAGGAGTTCCTTGGAAATGGTGATTTGTAGTTTTCAATGGCACATATGCCAAGTTCTAAAAGAACTACACAACTCCTTACTAAAATTCTTCCAGAATATTCAGCTCTTGGGCTTGGATTTACCATCTGTCCTGAAGGCATTGGGTTGGCCCACAATTTTAGCTCCTTGTCTCATTTTTTTACTATGTCTGGACACTAGCAGTGCCACCCATGAGCCTAGACAGGCACCACTTAGAAATACCGTTGGCACATGACTGCTCATCATTCTCCAAACTCCAATATAGCAACCACACTTAACTTACTAGGTTGTGTATCTATTTGATGCTAAAGATATACCCCAAACTCACATAATTTAGTGCCTCAATGACCAAGCCCATCCCACTGTGGAATTCCAGCTTCTGATCAAAATGGTGTCAACCAAGTAAAGGCATGTGTAGACCATGCAAGTCTTGTGCAAGTGTGTCATTGAATTATTGATGACTGATTGTCAAGGGGTTGGTGGATATAAGCTTCTTAACCTGAGGTTCTTTTTTTTAATTTAAATTTATTTATTTAACATATTTAGTTTTCAGCATTGATTTTCACAATAGTTTGCAGGAAGTAAGTAATTGTTTTCTTTTTCTTTTAAATCGCCCTAAAGAAGACTCCTCTACTTTGTGTCTTTTGGTTTTGAAGTTATTAACATTTATTTCCTCTTACTCCTAATGGGACAATTGATTCCAAAGTGACATGTATAGACGGGGGTGCCCACACCACTGTTTTTTCCTGACATTTAAGTAGGAATAAAATTAGGAATCCAAACTGCCAGATGATTGGCAAATGGGAAAACACAGTAGACTATAGTGGACTAAATTTGGAATTAGAGGATCTGAGTTCAAATCCTGGTCCTAACAATATCTGTGAGACTTTGGATGAGGTACTTTCTCCCTGCGTTTCTATCTCCTCTTAAGTAAAATGAAGGGTTTGGATTAAATCAAGAGTGCTTAATTTTGGGGGGGTCATGGAAATCTTTGGGAGTTTGTGAATCCTATGGACTCCTTTCAAAATACTGCTTTAAAATTGAAGAAAATGATAAATTTCAGTTAAGAGGTCAGTGAAAATAAAGATGCATTTTTTTCTTATTAAATTCAAAGACCCCATGAAATCTCTTCATGGATTTCTATGGTCCCTAACTTAAGAATCTCTGGACTAGAAGATCTCTAAGGTTTCTTCCAACTCTAAATCCCCTGTCATTTTAGTGACACAGAATTGAGAGATTGGTGAAAATTAGGGGATCAGGGAGAGAAGGCACAAGGCACAAGCATTTGGGCTAAAATGGTATCTTTGGGGAAAGGAAAAAAACCCTAAAAACTTGAACACACCCTATGAATGAACCATATTCTGGCCCAGGTAAGATATAAATTAAATTGGAAGTTTCTTAAGGACAGTGCTGCAGGAAAGAAAGAGCACTGGACTTGGAACTAGGGCACCTTAATTTAAATGTCAACACTGCTACTCACCTAGTTGTCAAACTGTGGAAGAGATCACCTCACTTTTCTGGGACTTGGTCTCCCCTTCCATAAAATAAGGGGACTCAAAATCAAAACTATTGAGTTCCTACTATATATCAATCATGCAATGCATTAGGTGCTAAGGATTCAAAGGAAAAATGAAAAATAGTCTTTGTCTTCAAGGAGCTTAATAAAAAGATTTGCTCTGTAAAATCTGTACTCAGTCAAAAGGCCACATGCAAGGACCTAGAAGGCCACATGTGGCCTCAAGGCCACAGGTTCCCCACCCCTGTCTAGAGGATGCAATATACATACAGAGAAATAAACATGAGATAATGAAAGGAGAGAAAGAACACCAAAGGCTAGGGGAATCGGTAGAAGCTGTTTAAGGGAGTTGACACCTGAATTAAACCTTGAAGGAAGTTAAAAGGCAAGAGGTAAGGAGGGAGTGTACTCCAGGCACAAGACAGCCTGTGCAAAGGCAGGAAATAGAATGCTGAGTTCAGGCAACAGCAAGTAAGTCACTTTGGCTGGAATATAGAGTGTGCAAATCAATGTAAAATAACTCTGGAGAGGTAGATTAGAGCCAGACTGGGAAATGCTTTAGATGTCTAGTTTGTATCATATTCTGTACACAGTGAAGCCAATGAAGTTTCTTGAACACAACAGAGTGATGCCGTCAGATCTGCACCTTAGGAAGGTAATTTTTGCAACTGTGTGGAAAATGGATTGGAGAGGCAAGGCATTGGAATCAAGGAGACCTATTAGGAGACTGCTGGAAGAGCCTAAGAAGAGGTGTTGGGGTAGTGGCTCTGAATGGAGGAATGAGACATATGCAAGAGATCGTAATGAGAAGGATGGTGGTACCCTCAACAAAAAAGGAGAAGTTTGGGGGAGGAGAAGATGTGGAGGAAAAGATAATGTTTTGTATCAGAAAAGTTGACTTTGAGTTACCTATGGAACAAACAGATGGAGATGTTCAGTAGACAATGATATAGGACTTGACCTCAGGAGAGAGATTAAGGCTGGATATGTTGATTTGGGAGTCAATGGTACAGAGATGATAGCTAAACTGTCTTTGTCAGCTGTCTCTTTCAGCCTCTGTCTCACATAAAGGAAGGAAACATTTATTAAACTCTTACTACATGCCAGACACTGTGCTAAGTCCTTTACAGATATTACCTCATTTGAGACTCACAACTCTGCTAGGTGGGTACTACCGTCACCCTCATTTTACAGTTGAGGAAATTGAGACAAACAGAGGTTAAATGACTTGCCCAGAGTGACACTGCTAGACAGATTTGAACTCAGGTCTTCCTACTCTATCCACTGAGCCACACATGCCTCTAGGCAGCACATGAAGAACTGGCCCTTCTCTTTTCTAAGGCAAACCCCTCTACATGTACTCTTAATCCCATCCCATGCTGTCTTTTCCAGCAGATTGCCTCATCAATAATGCTAAATTTCTCTTATCTTCAATATCTACCTGCTTAACAAATATGTCCATGCCTCCTGTACTCTCAAGAAAAAACCCTTCACTTGATTTGATCATCCCGTCTCATTACTTTCCTATATCTCTATTCACTTTTGTAATTAAACTCCTTGAGAAGGCCATATACAATTGGTGATTCTACTTCTCCTCTCACTAATTTTCTGTAGTCTGGCTTCTGAACTCATCATTAAACTGAAACTGCTCTCTCCAAAGCTACCAATGATCTCTTTTTTACATTTTTCTCAATAACATGTAAACAAAAATTTTTATCATTTGGTTTTTTTAAAACTTGAGGTTACATATTCTTTCCCTCCCTCTCTCACCTCTCCTCTCCTAGAGAAGGAAAGCAGTTCAATATAGATTATACACATGAAGTCACACAAAACATTACCATATTAACCATGTTGCAAAAGAAAACAGAGATCAAAAAAACCCTAAGAATAATGAAATACAAAAGTATGCTTTGGCCTGCATTCAGACTCCATCAACTCTTTCTCTGGAGGTGGATAGCATTTGTCATCATAGGTCCTTCAGAAATGAACTGGATCATTGTATTGCTAAGAGCTAAGTCATTTGTAGTTGATTATCATACAATGCTGCTACTACTGCGTACAATATTCTCCTGGTTCTGCTCATTTCACTTTGTATCAGTTTATATGTCTTTCCAAGTTTTTCTGAAAGCATCCTGACTGACATTTCTTGTAGCACAATAGTAACTCATTATATTAATATACCACAACTTGTTCAGCCATATATTAGGAAGGCAGAATTTATGATTTCAAAGAGAATCTCATATATGCCTGAAAGGTTCAGAATCGCAGGATACAAGGAATTCTCTAGGCAGAAGGCAGGAGAACTAAAGCATGTATTTACACTCCACAATAACAAGCCCACAAACCAGCATCCCCATTTTGATATTTTCATCAAAAGCTTCCAGGCCCAATAAGTCTGCCTGACAAGGGTAACCAGGAGGCCATAGAGAAGCGAGATAGTATAAGGCAAAATCGTATACATGCTTCCCCTCTAGGGTAAAAAGATTACCCACTGGCCTCCAGTCCTGGCTCAGCACTCCTCGCTCCACGTGGGTCAGCTCTGCTACCAGCAGCTCAGCTTCGGCTGTAGGCGTCTCTGGCTCCAACCGGAAAAGGAAGGAGGGGTCTTCAAGCTGTCCTCTCCCCTCTTATAGAGTTTTTGACATCATCAAGCACCGCCTGAATGACCAGGGCCGATTGGTTCTTGACTTGGCCCCTCCCCCTAGCGTAGACCAGGTTAACACACCTCCCCTCAGCCAGCCCCATGACTCATCACACAGGAAGTTCTCTGATTCCTGGCATGGTCACTGGGCTTCCTGCCCCGGAAGAGCAACCAGGGAAGCTCAATGAGGTAAGCTGAGTCATTCAAAGAAAACAAAGGCCATTCTGGTTACAAGCTATTTCCCCATTGATGGGCATCCCCTCAATTTCCAATTCTTTGCCACCAAAAGAGAGTTGCTATAAATATGTTTGTATATATAGGTCCCTTTACTTTTTCTTTGATCTCTTTGGGATACAGACCTAGTAGTGGTATTGCTGGGTCAAAGAGTATGCACAGTTTTATAGCCCTTTGGGCATAGTTCTAAATTGCTCTCCAGAATGGTTGGATAAGTTCACAACTCCACCAAAGTACTCTCTTTTTCTACATCACCCTCCAACATGTGTCATTTTCCTTTTCTGTCTTGTTAGCCAATTAAATAGTTGTGAGGTGTTGTTTTAATTTGAGTTTCTCTAGTCAATAGTTATTTAGAGCATTTTTTCCACGTCAAAATCAAAGATAGCTTTGATTTCTTCTCCAAACTGCCTATTGATATTCCTTGATCATTTATCAATTGGGGAATGACTTGTATTCTTATAAACTTGGCTCAGTTCTCTATATTTTTGAGAAATGAGGCCTTCATAATAGAAATTTGCTGTAAATTTTCCCTCAGTTTTCTACTTGCCTTCTAATTTTGGCTTCATTGGTTTTGTTTGTACAAAATCTTTTTACCTTAATGTAATAAAAATTATCCATTTTACATTCTATAATGCCCTCTATCTCTTGTTTAGTCATAAATTCTTCCTTTATGCATATATCTGACAGGTAACATTTTTCATGGTCTCCTAATTTGCTTGTGATACTACCCTTTATGTCTAAATTATGTACCCATTTTGACCGTTTCTTAACATATTGTGTGAGATGTTGATTCATACCTAGTTTCTGCCAAACTGCTTTCTAGTTCTCCCAGCAATTTTTGTCCAATAGTGAGTTCTTGTCACCAAAGCTTAGATCTTTGGTTTTGTTAAACACTAGATTATTATGGTCATTTACTACCGTGTACTGTGTGCCTAATCTATTGCACTGATGTACCACTCTATTTCTTAGCTAGTACCAGATTGTTTTAATGATTACCACTTTGTTATACAGTTTGAGATCTGGTATTGCTAGGCCACCTTCCTTCCCATTTTTAAGATTGATTCCTTTGCTCTTCTTGAACTTTTGTTCTTCTAGATGAATTGTTATTTTTTTCTAGCTCCAGAAAATATGTTTTGGCAATTTGCTTTGGTATGACACTGAATAAGTAGGTTAATTTAGGTAAAATTGTCATTTTTACTATATTGGCTTGGCCTACCCATGAGTACCACCCGCCCTAGATCACTGCCTTTTCATGGTAGAGGAGCTTGTGTAGCTCAATGAAACTATGAGATATACCATGCAGGGGTACTCAAGACGGTCAGGTCATATTGGAGATCCACTGGAAGAGGAAATGGCAAACCACTCCAGTATCTCTGCCAAGAGAACCCCAGCGGCAGTACTAAAATTATAAAAGAGATGACATCAAAAGATGAGCCCCTCAGGTCAGAATGTATCCATTAAGCTACTGCAGAAGAAGGGAGGACAACAAGTAGCTCTAGTACTAATGAAGTGGCTGGGCCAGATCAAAAGGAAGCTCAGCTGTGAATGCATCTCATCATGAAAGGAAAGTCTGATGCTATAAAGATCACTATTTCATAGATCTAAGAACCAAGCTAAGTTGGATGTGGTCAGATAGGAGATGGGAAAGATTAAACATTGACATCTTGGGTACCAGTGAACTTAAATGTATGGTAAGGGGTGAGTTTAATTCAGATGATCACTACAGATACTACTGTGGTCAAGGATCCTTTAGAAGAAATGGAGTAGCCCTCATTGTCATTAAAAGGGTGAGAAAAGATCACAAGCTTCTTGCTGCAAAATTCAGACTTAAATTGAAAGTAGGGAAAACCATCAGACCATATAGGTATGACCTAAATAGCATCCCTTATGAGTCTGAAGTGGAGGTGATAAATAGATTTAAGGGATTACATCTGTTAGATAGAGTGCCTGGATAGAGGTTCACAATATTGTACAGGAGGCAGCAGCAACAGCAACAAACACTCTAAAGAAAAGGAGGAGCAAGAAAGCAAAATGGCTTTACAAATAGTTGAGGAAAGAAGGAATAGGAAAGGGAAAGGAGAAAGTGAAGTATGTATCCAACTGAATGCAGAATTCCTGAGAATAACACTAAGAGATAGGAAAGTTTTCTTAAATGAGCAATGCAAAGGAATAGAAGAAAACATAGAATGGGAAAGACAAGTGATCTCTTTAAGAAAATTAGAAATACCAAGGGAAAGCTTCATGCAAAAATGAGTATGATAAAAGACAAAAATAGTAGGGATTTAACAGATGCAGAAGGGATTAAGAAGAGGTGACAAGAATACACAAAAGAACCAAAAAGAAATATCTTTTTTCTCATTAGTATCATTTCTTTTCTTTTTTCCCTCTTTTTTGGTTTCGTTTCTTCTTTCTCATGATTCATTTCATTGGCTATAATTCTTCTTTACAATTTGACTATTGTGTAAATAAATTTAATGTGAAAGTATATGCAGAACCTGCGTTGGATTACATGCCATCTTGCGGGGGGAGGAGGAAGGAGAGGGAGAGGAAGAAAATTTGGAACTCAAAATCTTGTGGAATTGAGTGTTGTAAACTAAAACTAAAAAACAAATTAAAAACATTAAATGTTTAAAACAATAAAGATCTTAACATCACCAATAACTATAATGGTGTGGTTACTGATCTAGAGCCAGACATCCTTGAGAATGAAGTCAAGTGGGCCTTAGGAAGCATTGCTAACAATAGGGCTAGCGGAGGTGATAGAATTCCAGCTGAGTTATTTCAAACTCTAAAAGATGATGCTATTAAAGTGCTACACTCAATAGGCCAGCAAATTTGGAAAACTCAACTGTAGCCACTGGATTGGAAAAGATCAGTGTATGTCCGAATTCCAAAGGAACAATGTCAAGGAATGTTCAAATTACTGAACACTTGTGCTCATCTTACATACCAGCAAGGTTATGCTTAAGATCCTGCAACCTCGGCTTCAGCAATATGCGAACCAAGAGTTACCAGAAGAACAGGCTGGTTTTTGAAGAGGTAGAGGAACTAAATTCCAAATTGCCAACATTTGCTGGATCATGGAGAAAGCAACGGAGTTTCAGAAAAACATCTATTTCTGCTTCACTGACTACACAAAAGCCTTTGACTGTGTAGATCACACAAAATATGGCAAGTCCTCAAAGGGATGGAAATACTAGATCATCTTACTTGTCTCCCGAGGAACCTGTATGCGGGCCAAGAAGCAACAGTTAAAATCAAACATGGAACAACCTATTGGCTTAAAATTGTAAAAGGAGTACGACAAGGCTGTATATATTGTCACCTCATTTATTTAGCTTATATGCCGAATACATCATGGGAAATGCCAGGCTGGATGAATCAAAAACTGGGTTACTGGGACAAATATCACCAATTTCAGATATGCAGACGATACCACTCTGATGGCAGAAAGTGAAGAGGAATTAAGAAGCCTACTGATGAGGATGAAAGAGAAAAGTGTAAAAGTTGGTTTGAAGCTTAACATTAAAAAAAACTTGATCTTGGCAACTAGTACCATCATTTTCTGGCAAATCAAGGGAGAAGAAATGGAAGCAGTGTCAGACTTAATATTCTTGGGCTCAAAGATCACTGCAGACAAGAACTGCAACCGTGAAATTAAAAGATACTTGCTCTTTTCTAAAATTCTATCTATCTCCTTAACTTCTTTCTTATTTTTGGTTAGATTTATGCAGTCCTAAGAGGGTAAAGTTGCGATCCCCCACTGGTATAGTTTATTTCCTCCTGTAATTTATTTAACTTTTCCTTTAAGAATCTGGATGCTATACTATTTGGTGCGTATATGCCTAATATTGATATTACTTCACTGTCTACGGTAACTGTTAGCAAAGTGTAGTTTCCCTGCTTGTCTCTTCTAATTAGATCTAGTTTTTTGCCTTTGCTTTGTTTGAGATCATGACTGTTACCCCTGCTTTTTTTTTACCTCAACTGAAGCATAACAGATTCTGCTTCAGCCCCTTACCTTTACTCCATCTGTATCTCTCTTCTTCAAGTGTTTTTCTTGTAAACAACCTATCGTTGGATTCTGATTTTTAATCCACTCTGCTTCTGTCTTTTGGGTGAGTTCATCCCATTCACATTCACAGCTATGATTACTAACTGTGTATGCCTCTCCTCAGGGCAGCTAGGTAGCACAGTGGAAGAGCGCTGGGCCTGGAGTCAGGAAGACCCATCTTTCTGAGTTCAAATCCAGCTTCAGAAATTTCTAGTTATGACTCTGGGCAAGCCACTTAATCCTGTTTCCCTCAGTTTCCTCATCTGTAAAATGAGCTGGAGAAGGACATGGTAAACCACTCCATTACCTTTGCCAAGAAAACTCCAAATGGGGTCACGAAGAGTCAGACACAAATGAAAAGTGACTACAACAAGAGTGCTCCAGGCGTTGGGGATACAAAGAAAGGCAAAAGACAATCCCTGCTCTCAAGTAGCTCACAGTCTAGTGGGGGAAGACAACAAGCAAACAACTATGCACAAATAAGATATGTACAGGATAAATTGGAGATAATTAACCAAAGGAAGATACTAGCATTAAGGGAGATTGGGAAAGGCTTCTTGAAGGTGATATTTTACCTGGGACTTGGAGGAAGCCAGAGAGGTCAGGAACAGAAGATGACTGTGTTTTTGCTGGTTCTCCCATGTCCGGAAGGCTCTCCTTCCTTGTCTCTAACTCTTGGCTTCCTTCAAGTCTTGGCTAAAATCCCACTTTCTGTGAGAAGCTTTTCCTGATCCCTCTTTTTTTAAATTACCTGTAATTTACTAGTGATTGTACAAAGTTGTTTTCATATTTTCTCCCCCATTAGACTGTGAGATCCTTGAGAGCAAGGACTTTCTTTTGTGATCCTCATTACTTGGCTCATTTAGGGGGGATGCCATGGATGATGGTCCAGCAAGAGATTGAGGAGGAGTCAGACAGGTGGGAGAACCAGAAGAAAGAAGGATCAGAAAAGTTGAGGGTAGAAGGAGTCATTTTAAGGATCCAAAGCATCAGAGAGGTCAAGAAGGACTTTGAGCCTATAAGCCTACAGAATTTACATATTTCTGTATGTTCATGGGTGTGGTTGTGGTGTGTGTGTGTGTGCATACCAAAACACCTGGGTCAAAAGGAGCTATTGTACATTTACACCTGCTCTCTTTTACCCAACCCAGGGGTGGGGAACCTGTGGCCTCGAGGCCACATGTGGCCCTCTAGGTCCTCAAGTACAGCCATTTGACTGAATTCAAACTTCCCAGAACAAATCCCCTTAACTAAAGGATTCGTTCTGTAAAACCTGGACTCAGTCAAAAAGCTGTACCCAAGGACCTAGAGAGCCACATGTAGCCTGGAGGCCGTAGGTTCCCCACCCCTGACCCAACCCTTGCCTCTAGAGGCTAGCGACACCCAGTTTGTTATTTGATTTTCATGATCTATGTCCTTCTCCCTGATTCCTCTGAAGGATTATGTGGCTAATGATGAACACCTCTGAAATAATATTACTACTAATGATGATGATGATGATGGTGATAACAGTAGGAATAATGTACCTTGTACTTAAATTGACTTGAATTCTAATGTTCAGGAAATCTTATGGCACTCCCATGAGCTAACTTAGCAGGATATCCTGCTGAGGGATTACACCAAACTATTTAATCATAGAAACAGGATTTTTAAAGGGATCTTATGCTCTTGACCAAAAGCTAGCTTGATGTCCAACGTTTACAAGTATGAATAAAAACACTGGCTTAATCAACTATTTAATGAAATATACATCATTTTATATCTTGACACTGAACATTAAAAAGTGTGTATAAACCAAACAGCAACCAGTAACAATAACACGCAATTAAATTGAATATAACACATTGCTGCACAAAGTTCTTATTGTACTTCTTCACAATTTCTGCCTTATTATTCTGACCAATCAGAAGGTGGGAATATCACAACAGGGTGATGGAATTCTGGAAGAGATGTTGACAGAAGGCATCTGGGGATGCTAAGTACTGCTGGAAGGCTTCTGGAAAAACAAATCCAGTAATGTCTGTCTTGTTGTCCTCATTTTTTCATTACAACTATCCTTTTACTCATATAGGCATCAGACCCCTAGTTGTTGATTTTTACTGCCTTGAAACAGATGATATTCCTGCTTTCTTGATTTTAGCCTTTCTAGCATAGCCATAATGTAATACAAGGTACACAGCTCTTTAAAATGTATGTATTTGCTTCCTCATGTACTAAATTAACCATTCTCTGCTGCCTTGTTTCACAGGGTCAAGCCCCCCCGCCCCCCAAAAAAACTTTGCCTTGAATGGTGGGAAACTCAAAGCCTGTAGCCACAAAATCCAAAGTGTTTTCATTATAGTCAAAAGTCTTCCATGTTGCTCTTTGCCATTTCAAAGGAGTTTCAAGATTGGCTAAGATGTCAGGGTTATAGAATCATAGATTTGCACATGGAAGCAACCTTAGAAATCATGTAGTCCAACACCTTTACTTTATTTAAGGAAACTGAGACTAGGAGAGGTTGGACTTGCCCAAGGCCCCAGGATATATTTATAAACATGCCATAACTTATAGATCAAAATGAAAATCATATTCCAAAGCAGTCACCTTGTCCAAGCCATTTCTGGAGCTTCTCTATGGGAATTTACCATCCACACCAGAAAGTCAATCCCTCCTTGTAGGGACAGGCAGATTCCAAATGAAGAATGTTGCATATTCTGATATACATGATCACTGTTTTGGCTTTGCCTTGTTCTTCTTAACAAAGAATACCACCAGGGGAAGGATAGTATGCAAATGAATGAATGAGAAAGCATTTATTAAGGGTGTATTATGTACAATGTAGAGGCA
The DNA here is from genome assembly GCF_011100635.1 of Trichosurus vulpecula. NCBI lineage: Eukaryota > Metazoa > Chordata > Mammalia > Diprotodontia > Phalangeridae > Trichosurus > Trichosurus vulpecula. The sequence continues at coordinate 23,955,412 of NC_050582.1, forward strand.
GCTAGGTGGCTCAGTGGATAGACTGCTAGGCCCGGAGTCAGAAGACCTGAGTTCAGATCTAGCCTCTGACTAAGTGACTCTGAGCTAGTCACTTAACCTCTATTTGCCATAATCCACTGGAGAAGGAAATGGCAAACCACTTCAGTATCCTTTCCAAGAAAATCCCATGGAAAGTATTGGCGTGATATGGTCTACAGGGTCATGAAGAGTCAGATATGACTGAACAGCAACAATATGTACAATGCACTGTGATTTGCATATCAGGAAATGTTATTAAAAAACATTAATAATATTGTATTTTTAAAAATTAAATTCTCATTATTTCTAGTCATATCACATGCTCCCTTTGGTCAGAAACTAGCTTGTCTATACCTCTCTCCCCTGGCCTCCTTTGCTGTTACCAGTATACTTGAGCTAATAGCTCTTTTGTGTAGGCCCCTCACTGGAGGGTAATGCAAATAAGTGGTCTGGCTATATTGAAATCCTCTTTAATGGTCCTGAAATTTTAGTAATCACCTTTGGAAAAAAAATGAAGCTAGAAATATGTCCTCCCAGCATTTGCCCTTTCTTTTTTTCACACAGGATGTGATAAGGATCTAGGTTCATTATACTATAGCATGAGTTGTTGGATTTAACCACTCTACTCACTAAGAATGGCTATGGAACTTTGGGGTCATCCAGTTGCCTCATGCCAAACTTATCCATATCTGAGCTAAATGGCAGGGTGTCTATCAAAGTACTGGCTTTCCAGGCACATAGCAGGGGTGCAGTAAATCCCTATGGAAATTTGTAAAGTTGTAAGGATATGTGTGTGTAGGGTGAGGGAGTTAAGTCTGAGACTCATCTGATTTCCTTAAAATTCTCTGCTTTTCTTTTTCTTTTTCCTATGTCAGCTTAATGGGCTTACCCCCGTGGGCCATACCTAAAGTGAGACATCCTTTGTGATGGAATGGATTGTTTGAACCTTTAGGACTGAGATCTGTAAGCACTACAGAATTGGGACATTATCAGAAAATCCTATGTGTCTGACTCAGCTAAGAGACAAAGTGCCAGGTCTACCCCATAAGGACCAGTGCAATGACCACAGCAAATTGGGCTATACCACTCTATCCATACTCACATACGTTGACCCAGTTTTGGTCTATTCTTCATGGGCACAGCGAAGTGAAGAGCTGGGTCCTCATCTACTGAATTGTATCAGTGAGGGCAACTAGATGAGATGAGGTAAGCTCCAATCCCCCTTTTCTTCAAGAAAAGGAACTAGGGGCCAAATTCTATCTATTGTTTTTCCCCTTTGCTTATGTAATCCTCACATCTAAGAGACTGGCTTTTTTCATCCACGTTATAGAAAAAGAAGGGAAAAGACACTGGCTCCTGAATAGTAATTCAAGATAAGCTTTTGTGTTTTTTTTCCTACAGAAAAGAAATATGTACATTGGAAAAAATTAAAAAAAAATATACACATGGGATGAAATTACCACAATTTACCAAGAACATTTTCAACAAGATGACTTCTCTCTTCCATCTGAGACATCTGTCAGGCTTTAATCTTGTTCTCTTAAATAAAAGAGTCCTCAATTTCAGAACAACAAAAACAGTCCAGACAAACAAACCCTATCTCTGTCTCCTTCTATGCCCACTGCCTCCATACTAAGTGTCCAGTAACTTCATCTATAGCTTGGCTATTTCTCTGGGTTTAGGGACAAGCCAAAGAATATGAGAGAAAAGCAAGTCTTTGGGGATGGGCTTACTTAGCTCACCATTGAAGAGCCACTCTCCTTGCTCATAAGCCGGGATCGGATCACTGAGCTACCATGGCGGGAGAGTTGATCACGGAACTCAGAAGTCGTGAAGTAATAAAGGATCGGATCTAAGCAGCAACACAGACTTGCAAGGCACAAGGAGAAAGGGTGGAAATAGTGTGTGCTTTGAACAATGGGGCAGCTAGTGATAACTTTTTCCTTCACTAAGGTATAAAAAAGGAAGTTTATATGGTAGGGCGTGAAGCAGATGAAGAAGACCCCAGCACACAAGAAGACCATCCGAAGAGCCTTTCGCTTCTCGGCTTCCCCTTCACAGGCCACACGTGGGTGCTGCAAAGATATTACTGTCTTCCAGGTGCACCAGGCAATGGTGACAACAGGAACCACGAAGCCAGCCAGCTCAGCCATTATGATCATTGCCACTGAGGGTGCCACATTCATCTGTGTGTATCCCAGGTCAGCAAAGCAAGCATCTTGGGACTTGTTGGCCAGAACAACACTTCTCACAATGGGAAAGGGCAAGCAGGCAGTCCCAACAACAACCCAGATGGTAGCACTGATGGCCATATCATATCTGCGCTTCCAGTCTCGGGCCTTGAAGGGCTTGAGAAGGAAGAAGCAGCGCTGCAGACTAATGCATGTCAGGAAGCAGATACTCGCATACATGTTGAGGTACTTCAGGTAGAAGCAGAGAAGGCACAGGAACCTTGGGAAGGGCCAGTGGTGGTTGATGTAGTAATAGATCCGCAGTGGCAGTGAGAGAACATGGGCAAGGTCAGCCACAGACAGATTGATCATGAAGATGATGGCCTTGTTCTTCTTGCTGATGAAGCGACACAAGACCCAGAGCGCTGTACTGTTGGCCAGAAGGCCAGGGATGAAGACCACGATATATGTGATAGCATACAGGGAGTACTGGAATGTTACATTCGTGTTATTGCAGTTGTCGGTTGTATCACTTGTGCCATTGCCGCCCATTTTGCCTGGTGATGTGTGTTCATTAAGGAAAGACTGGGTGTGATTCCTGCAGAGACCAAAGAAATACATGTGAAGGCATTCATTCAACAACCATTCAAGAAAAACTGCTTAGGTGCCTACTGTGTACACAGCTCTGTTCTGGGCACTGAATGAGATAGATGAGGCTCTTGTCTTCATGGAGCTTCCAGTCCAATAGGGAGATGTGACACATACACAGACAATTATAACATATATTACACGATCAGTACAAAACAAAACGCTATGTGACAGCCAAACGAAAAGAGCCTAGCAGACCAGGGGAATAAGGGAAGGCTTCATGCTGTGGAGTTGGACTTTAAGGGGTGGACAGGAATTCAACAAGCAAAGAATGGACCCAATGAATGGGGCAATCAAGCATATGGGAGTGGAAGAGTGCAAAACAAAGTCTTTAACCAACACACTGAGCCCAACTCTACTTTTGAAACTTATAATACAATCATGTTGCATATGAGAAAACTAAGGCCTTAAAGAGATCATGTGATTAACCCAAGGTCAGACAGTCAGCTGTGGAACAGCTGGGATTTGAACCAGATCTCTTGGCTCCTGGTCTAGTACTTTTCCTCTGAGACAGCTGTGTCACTCTACCCTCTTCCCAAGTTCAGCAGGTCAGGTAAATAACCCTGACAGAATTCCTTGCATCATCCCACCCCTAACTCTGCTTCTTAGGACCTACCAGGTGTAATCATTTACTGGGATAGAGTAGCTCTGGTATGGCCACAAACCTCTCCAGTGCCTCATTGTGGTGTGATGATGAGGCCATGCCAGTGGAGCTCTGATAGATTCTACCAAATGGGAGAGGCCACAAACATAGTGTCAGAAATAGATGGTACCTGCTGTCTGATGAGCAGCTTAGCTAAGTACAGAGAGGCTCATCATTAGCAGATCGGCACTTGGTGATGAGTTATTTAGCCAGGAAACAAAGAAAAATAGAGAACGGATCTCAATCCTGTGTGTTCTCTTCCTTCCATAGTGATAATGGCAAGGTGGTGGAAAAGGGGACAGGGTACTAGGAATCACACAGGTTTCGAACCATATATAAATATTAATCATTGTTGGGTCCTCTAAATCTGAGAAGAACCAAGATACAACGATATTTCTGTTCTGGCTTTCGATGGAACAAGAAGATGCCAGGAAACTACAGCTAAATGGATAGGTGGCCCACAGGTTCACCTCGCAGAGACAGAGTTGGCTCCTGCATGTGCAAGCAAGAAGTCTACGTCAAATATAATGAATTCTAGTGCGTGCACCAGGATCTCTTGGGAAGGATGGAGAAATAAAGAAAACTTTTGGAGGATTGGACAAAACCTTCAAATTAAAGCAACACACCTTGATACTCAATGACTTCAACATGAAACCCCGAATAGAGGAAGCCATATGAACATCAGATAATATTCTTTGACAGCTTTAACCACAAAGATAGCTGTTTAATGATATTCTGATTATGTTAATGAGTTATAAAACAGGAACACGTGCCACTATAATGGAGGATGTCCTGAGTAGAGTCCAAATGAAAAGCTATGATGTGCAGTTGGATGAGCAGCCCAGAGAGCTGGTCCATCAGTGTGTGTGTGTGTGTGTGTGTGTGTGTGTGTGTGTGTGTGTTATATAAACTAAAAGTGTGTATATATGTGTATGTATGCACACACACACACATATATACACATATCCATATATACACACACAAATACATAGTATCCCAAAACTCTTAGTGCAGTTTTAAGCTTTAATTATGTGCATATGTGTATATCTGTATAGCTGTTGAAAAGATACTGCAGATGAACAATGAACAAGGAGGAGAGCAGGCTTGAGTGTCCTTCAATAACCCAAAGTTGCTCCTGGATATCAAAGTTTCTCCATGTGCCTTGTCTCTTTAGTTGACTCTGTTAAATGGCTGAGGGGGCTATGAATTCTCCCCAAAAGGAAGTGAAATGACTTCTTGCTGCACTTCAGCTTCTGTTCCTATGGAAAAAAACAGACTAAGCAGTATGAATGCACTCTCATCAAAAGATGAGTGCCAAATTTCTAAAAATAAGAGCCATTCCCCAATTGATAAATGGTCAAAGGATATGAACAGGCAGTTTTCAGAAGAAGAAACAAAGCTATCTATAGTCATATGAAAAAATGCTCTAAGTCATTAATAATTAGAGAAATGTAAATTAAAACAACTCTAAGGTACTACCTCACACTTATTAGATTGGCTAACATGACAGAAAAGAGAGAGAGCTGATCAACTATGAGTGCAGACTGAAGCATACTGTTTCACTTTCTTTATTTTTCTTGTTTGTATGTGTGTTTTCTTTTGCAACATGACTTATATGGAAATATATTTTGCATGAATTCACATGTATAATCAATATCATTTTGCTTGCCTTCTCAAAGGTTAGGGGAAGGGAGGGAAGGAGAGAATTTGGAACTCAAGATTTTAAAAAATGAATGTTTAAAACATTTTAATGTATTTGGGAAATATTTAACAAAATAAAAATATATTTTAAAAGGGAGTGCAGGCATGGTAGGGGAGCCCCCCATTCTTCTGATCATTCACTTCCCCCTTCCATATGGTCAGTCCATCCCACCTGGCCCATCACCTGTGATAAGAGTTGAAGGACACCATGTTGTTCACTTGGATCCCAGTAATCAGGTGCTATATACCAGGAGTCACATCAACAGGATCACAAGCACTTGGGCTGCCATGAAAAGCCACAGTTGGAGAGGGTCACTTTAACACCTCCCTCCACCAGCCTCACCCAAGGAATTCAGAACTATATGATGGACAAGTAGCTGCTGGCACCCAAAGCTATGCAGGGCTGCCATCTCCCAGGGTGGCTTTCCCTTAATGTCTTCTATTCATCTCCAGTAGCTGCTCTCAGAGGGAACAGAATGACTGTGGGTGACTGAGAGAATAGTAAGCAAGTTAGCCATCCACTCCCATCCCCTGCCTGGTCCGTTTGACCTGGCCCTCGAAGCAGCAGGACCCATTTTTAGGGACCCGTGAAAATTATCTGGCAGATCTCACTATCCATTCCTGCCTCACTGATGTCAGATACTTTGGCATGTGACATTTAAGAAGTCAGTTTCTCTATGTTCTATGGTAAATAAACAGCAAGTTTCTTTGTGCTAGAAAACCACAGGGCATAATCTGGAAATGATCTTGGAGGGCGTCTAACCTGCCTTTCATTTTACAGATGAGGAAATAGAGACTCAGAAGTAAAATCACTTGCTCAAGGTAACCTCAAGCCATATTTCTTTTGACTGATTCCAGGTCGCTTTTGATTGTACCACCATGCCTCTGTTCAAGCTGAAAATAATTTCAGGCCCTATTTGGCTGTGAACTCCCATCTTTCACACTTTTATAGGCAGAGGCTTTGACATTTACTTGGCTGCTTCCCCAAATCTCTTCCCTGGCTATGTGGGGAAAGGAGGGGTTCCCCAAACTCAGCCTTACCTGTCCCTGCTAAATGTAAAACCCTAGGGAAATATGCAGAAAGATAGATTCTGAGAAGCGACAAGGTTAACTTGGGCTAGCTCTGTAGTTTGAGTCATTTCTGTGATTGAAGACTTCATAATCCCGAGAAGCTAGGTAGCACTGTGGTGGATAGAGCACCAGACCTGGAGTTACGAAGACTCATCTTCCTGAGTTCAAATCTGGCCTCAAACACTAGCTGTGCTACCCTGGGCAAGTCACTTTACCCTGTTTGACTCAGTTTCCTCATCTGTAAAATGAGCTGGAGAAGGAAATGGCCAACAACTCCAGTATCTTTGCCAAGGGAACCCCAAATGGGGTCATGAAGAGTTGGACAGGACTGAAACACCTGAACAACAATGGACATAATAATCAGAACCCTTCCAAAGTGGATTGGACTTCCTCTCCCCTCCCACCCACCCAAAGGAGGTGTTCAAATGGAGAATGAATGACTACTCAGGGACATATTTATTTATTACTCCAACGAGTGGAACACTGTCAGGCACAGAGTAGACACTACATAACTGCTTGTTGATTGGTTGAGATTCCTGTTCATATGTGGGTCAGACTAGGTGTGCTCTGAAGGGAGGACACCATTTGGCTGTGACATCTGGTCTTGCCACTTTAACTGCCAGGTTGACAAGCAGCCTCTTCCCCACATCAACGATCACTTTTGCAGACATCCTCTCTTTCCCAGCTGGCCTGGGCTCTTAGCATATGGCCCAATAGCCTAAGAAAACAACGTAGGAGTCTCTTCACCCTCCTTCTCCAGCTAAGAAGAATCGGGCTGGGAGAAGGTGGAGAAACAGAAACATAATCAGATCAGAAATCACATGGGGCCAGACATTTCTTACAAGGAGAAATCATCATGTCCAAGGCCTCCAAGTGCCCTCAATGCTAACACCCAAGTCTCCAAAAGTCCCTAGGATCTGCTTCCAAAGGTATCCCAGCTTCTTGTTTTGGTTGGTCAGGGGCCTGGACAGGGGTCAGAAGCATGCATTGTCTGGTCATGCAGCCAAATGGCTTCCTAGCCATCTACAATGCTCATGGCCACCATTTTGTCCAAGTAGAGGCAGAATCTCATCTACTGTCAGAAGAGTTGCCCAGGGGAAGGGACCCAGCATAAGCCCTGCTTCCTCCATGAAGCCTTCCCAGGTTTCTCTAGTTCACAGAGCTCTTCACTCATTAGGCATTTGGAATAAGCTGCCTTGAGGTATGTTATATCAGGGGTGTCAACTTCATATAGGAACACTAAACTGTACTTAAGGAAATCTGTGGGTGAGATTAGAAAACCACATATTAATATTACCTACATTTTATTGTATTTTTATCTGTTTTGTTAATACTTTCCAATTACATTTTATTCTGGTTCTGGCTGCACTCTGGAGTGTATTGTTATCTTACACTGGAATCACAAGATAGGATACCATAGACCAGGGATGGGGAACCTGTGGCCTCAAGGCCACATGTGACCTTCTAGGTCTTTGAGTATGGCTTTTTGACTGAGTCCAAGTTTTATAGAACAAATCCTTTTATTAAGGGGACTTGTTCTGTGAAGTTTTGATTCAGTCAAAGGGGACTTGAGGGGACTTAAGGACCTAGAGGGCCACATGTGGCCTCGAGGCCACAGGTTCCCCACCCCTGCTATAGACCCATTGAGCTGGCAGGAACCCTAGAGATAACTCCCTTCAATTTACATAGGAGGATACCAGGACACAGTGAGGTAAAGTGATCTCCCTTTCAGCCAATCTATACATATTTATTAAGAACCGATGTCCCTAAGGTCACATATCCAATTAGTGACAAAGCCATTAGTAGAATCCAGATCTCTGGACTCACCTAGCTACAAGACCAACATTTTGCATACAATAGGTTGTTTAACAAATATATGTTGAATGGATGAAAGAAAATGGCAGAGCTGAGCTCTTCATCCAGGCCTTCTGACTCCATTTCTGGTGCTATGTCCACTACCCTAGTCCTGGCCCTACAGTATGGCTTTGTTAAGTCACTTCTTTGGGCTTCAGACTCCCAAACTGTAAAATATGGATACTAATTGCCATCCAGTGGGAACACAGGGTTGTTTTGAGGAGTTAACGAGATAACATCATGGGTTCCGTAAGTCACTAAGATCTATATAAATAACAGCTATGACTGTGAAGTAGTAGGTAGAAGGTTCTCTTGGAATCAGCAAGGCCTGGGCTCAAGTTCCCTCCTTAACACCCTGGATGGGTGGTTCTGGGGCAATTGATTAACCTCCCAGTGTCTCAGGAAGAGCCCTAAAGCTGGAAACTCAAGTCAAACTACAGCAGGGGAGGGAGTTTCTACACTGGGAGTTCCCTCCTTACACTGATGAAACCCAGGTGACCACAAAAAATAAATTAAATGCTAGTACTGTGACAAACTTATTGCCTTGACTCGATTATGACTTCCTTGAGAAACAGGACCTTGCTTTTATTTGGGGCTCCCACAGCATCTAACAAAGATGACTGGCTATTGAGTGTTCAACAGATATTTGTTGTGGTTAACCAGCTCACATGAAGTCTAAACTCATGACCTCAGCATCATCAGTGCTGTGTTCTAACCCACTGAGCTAAACAGAAGTCAGCATATAGAAACAACTGGAGCCAAGACAAATGATAACCCACGCAAATGGCGGCCCTCCAAGGTTTGCATTTCAGTCCCTGATCCTGTGGTTAGAAATTACTGAGCCATGTATTGAAAACAGAACTTTTAGTGAGTGCCTCCAATTACAGCTTTCTATTCAATTTAACAAATATTTATTAAGCCCCTACTGTGTGCCATGGCACTGTGTTAGGTAGAACAAAGACAAATGGGACATTCTAACTTTGAAGAAAGAAGCAAAGGTAGATAGAGCACAGGGCTTTGAAAGTCAAAAGTTATGGGTTTGAGAACTGTCACTACTATTTACTAGCTGTATGACTTTGGTCAAGTCCCTTTCCCTCTCTGGGTCACAGAATGCACATATGTAAAACGAAGAGCTTGCTAGTATAGCATTGCTGACGTTTCTTCCAGCTCTGATCTTCTGTGATTTCATAAAATGACGACTTTGCCACCTCTTGCTTGAAGACCCTAGGCTCAGGGTCAGCACCGAGGACAGTGGTGCAGCTCCTGTCTTTCCTCTCCCAGGAAAAGGACTGAAACAATCATTATAATTCACCCTTACTTCTCTGGTATTTTAAGGTATGCAAGCAACAACCCTGCGATCTAGGCAATGTAAACATTATCATTACCTTCACCATTTTACAGATCTTGTAACTGAGGCTCAGAGATTTAAGAAACTTGGCATGGTCATATGCAGAGGTATGCTGGTAAATATTTAGCTGGAGAGGGGAGAGGGAGGAATACATGGGGGACACACTTCAAAGTTTAATCTTCATTATTAACATTGCTTCCCAGCTCTGGCAGGGAAGGAGTCACTCACGATCAATCAGCAGCCAGTGCTCAACCAACAAATGCCTCTTTTCAAGCCTTGGGCCCCAGGAGGTGTTTTTGGCTACAGATAAGGTTTGATGGTCTGATGAGCTACAAAGCAATTTGTACCTGCTCTGAGTGAATTACTCTCCAAACCACAACAGGCTAACGTTTTACTGATTCACATTAACATCCCAGAAATGTCCAGTCCACTCTGGAGATCTGCAAAACCCTGGTCTAACCACAAGGGCCTCAGCCACCTCCCATGCTGACAGCTATTAGACTTAGCTAAATCCTGCCTGTCCTTCCCTGACCGCCCCAGGCAGCACCAGCATCCTAACCTGGCCTTCCTCCTCTCTGGCTCTTCCCTGTCCCTCACTCCTTACTTTCAATCACTTGCCCGGGCTGGGGGAGTCTCTCCCCTGCCCTCACTACCACCACCAGACATCAGTGCCTGGACTATAGTAGTAGCTAGCCTCCTAAGTGGGGCCCCTGCCTCCAGGGTCTCTTTTCTCTTACCTCTAACACATCTGCCTTCTTCCTAAAGTACCATTCTGACCATGTCATTGGTTTCTTCTAAAACCTTCAGTGGACTCTATTTTCACCTGAATAAAGTAGAAACTTCCGGGGTGACATTCAAGCCCCTCCACAAGCTGACTCCCTTCTCTCTTTTCAGTCTGATCTCATCTTACTCCCCTTAATATATGAATCTGTGATCTCTACTGTCTTATTTTCAACCTGTCCTCTCTGGAGAAGGGCTAAACTAGAGAGGTAGGCAAGATGACTGTGACCCTTTAGGAGACAGCATGGTACGGTGCAAGGGCACAGGGTCTGAAGTCAAAGGATGTGGGTTTAAAATCACACCTCTGCCCCTTACTGCCTTTTAGGGCAGCTAGGTGGCGCTGCAGTGGACAGAGCATCAGGCCTGGAGTCAGGAAGACTCAGCTTCCTGGGTTCAAATCCAGCCTCAGATACTTCCTAGCTGTGGGACCCTGGGCAAGTCACTTCACCCTGTCTGCCTCAGTTTCCTCCTCTGTAAAATGAGCTGGAGAAGGGAATGGCAAACTACTCCAATATCTTTGCCAAGAAAACCCCAAATGGGAGCGTGAGTAGGACATGACCAGAAAACAACTGACTGACAAACCTGACCATCGCCTGGCCTCAGTTTCCTCCTCTGTAAAATAGTCCCAATACCTTTGATTCCATCTGCTGAAGTCTGGCCCTTTCTTCAAGGCCTAGTTTGGGGGATATGCTTACCTACTGGCGCCCCCACCAGGTGAACGTGATCACTCCCTTCTCAAATTTCTCTCCTTAACACTTACTGTGGAGATTTAGGTTCCCCTTTTCTTACTCTGACCCCGACCTCCACTGTGTCTGGCTATCTGTCTCTCTATCTACTGTGTGTCCCCAGCTCTGAGACCAGAGCCTTGCTCCCATCTGGGCTCAGATCAGTGTTTGCTGAATGAATCCCATAACTCCCATTCTCCTGTTCTACTTTTGTCTCCTTGGTGCATGGCTGGTTACTTGTGGTGGTGCTGCCTCCCCATCCAGGCCATCTCATGACTCTCTGGAGCAATGCCCCATTCCAGCAGCCAGCCTAAAGTCACACACTCCTCAGTGGAGTCTTCCTCCTCTGATGGCTCCAGCCCTTCCCCTTCACTGGATTCTCCCCCTTTGCTGAGCTGAACCAGACTTAGAGTGAGGGCCCTGGGGCCCAATACACTATTGTTTTCTGGGGGTTTCCTCTGTGTGTCTCTTTCCTCAACCAGCCTGTGAACTTGTAGAGAGAATAATGCCCAAGTCTTTGCCTTCTTCAATAGCCCTAGCACCCAGTGCTGGGAATAAGACAGCACTCAGGAAATACTTCCTCTTCCCCTCTTTCCCCAGCCCCCCATGCCATTTCTGTAGAGGCTAGTGACTTTTCCCTTCTGGCTTGCTTCTCTATCAAATCAGAACAATAATACCTGTACTATTTTCCTCATTTTCCTTGTATATTGTAAAGTGCAAAGCACTATAGAAGTGTGTTATTACATCATCACTACTATTATTAATAATTAATTGTAATGATTAATTAAAAGAAACTCAAATGAGTATACTGGACAATAGAATAATAGAGATATTTTTGTTGTTCAGCTGTTTCAATTGTGTCTGGCTCTCTGTGACCCCATTTGGGGTTTTCTTGGCAGAGATACTGGAGGGGTTCACCATTTCCTCTCCAGCTCATTTTACAGAGGAAGAAACTGAGGCAAACAAGGTGAAGTGACTTGCCCAGGGTCACACAGCTAGTAAGTGTCTGAGGCCAGATTTGAATTCAGGAAGATGAGTCTTCCTGACTCCAGGACTAGCATTCTATCCACTGTGCCACCTAGCTGCCCATGATAGAGCCAGAAGGGATCTTTTCGGAGGAGGAAACTGAGGTTCAGAGAGGTGAAGCAACTTGTCCAAGGTTGTAAGTAGGTCAATTGATATTTGATCCTAGAAAACCTTTTTAATTTTGTTGACTCAGGCCAAAGCGTGGGACCTATTTCTAATGCTAGGAAGGATAAATGACCTAGGGCATACCAGCAAGGTTCCAGAACACCTGAGATCCTTAAAGCTAAATGCTCCAACCCGTGTTGGAAGCCTGGTTTTGCTACTTACTGGTTGTAAGTGGAGAGTAAGTAAAATCCCCAGCCCTCACAATTAGGAAGCAAATTTCTCAGGCACAGAAGAGAGAGTTTCTAAATCCGAGAGTCTGCTGGCACCAAAAGTACTTTGGTGATTTTTTTGAAGGAATCACTAGTTCTTTAGGCACAGAGAGACCTGGTGTTACTGTCTTTACAAGGAAAGGTCACTTGACCTTAGAAAAGCACAATGGTAGTGGAGTTAAGCATCAAGTGGACCCTAAGATTAAACCTCAGTAAAGGCTTCCACACCTGATTGATGAAATGCTCTCACCACGAAGACACAGGTTCCAGCCCTGATTCTATGGTGTGACCAGAAGCAAGATACCTGGTCCCATCTGAGCCTCTGAGAGTAGTGATCCCTGCATCACCTACTTGCCAAGGTTGCTGAGACAGAAGTGCTTTGAAAATAATGAATCATTAGAGAAATGAACACACAACTCGAGTAGAAAAAGGACCTCTGGAGGCATCTAGCCCAACCTTCTCATTTTCCATAGGAGGACACTAAGGCCCCAGGAAGTGAAATGGTGCCCAAGAGGTCTCTGAGGGTGGATTTGAACCTAGATCCTCGGACCTCAGAGCTAGTGCTCCTTTCACTGTACCAGACTGACCCATAATCATAAATAACGGACCTATTCTAGGCTTAAGAGTAAGATTCATTTCACCTCCAAAGCTCTCAGAGTCCAGGGTCAAGGGACCATCGTTTGCTGGCAGCTCAAACTGTAGGCAGGCTTTGGAAACAACTGGCCACCAGGGGTCAGAGCTGTGCCGAGACTGGCAGAGACTGGGGAAACTTGGGAGGGAGATCTGCCCAATTAATTCTGAGCTGGAAGAGACTGTCAAGATTGTGGAGTCCAGGCCCTCATTTTGCCAAGGGGTCCTGAGACCCAGGGAGGAGAACTGTGAACATCTGAACTCATGTCTACTTATTCTTAGTCTAATGCTCTTCCCACTGGGCCTAAGTTGCCTCCAGAGTGGGAGGACACTCCAGAGGGGTTAACACCCACTCCCAAGTGGCCCCCCTTTCTTTCCTCCAGGTGTCTGTAGCTTCAGGTTCTCACTTGGAGATACATGTGCCCTCCCAGGCAACTAAGCTCCTGCTGGTATTCATTGTAGCTGGTCCCTATGCGGCACCATAATATGCTCCCCTGCTGATGCTTGAAATTTCATGATCGGAGCTTCATTCCTTTGGATTAAGCACTCATTCCCCTCTCCAGTGCATTGTCTTTTTAAATGCCAATGCCCCTCGAACAATTAAATCCTTTACCAGTCAGTGGGCATACTTTCTTATCCTGTCTTTTGTGATAGGAAAGAAGGAGGTGGCCCAGAGAGTTGGCCTCCCTGCCTTCCCCTCCTCCTTCCTTTCTGTGGAAATGACAGCATCTACCAACTTCATCAGGTTGGGGGCGGGGCAGCAGGACAATCTCTCCCCTTTCTCTCCCACTTTCCCCACAGCAAGGGAAGGAATTCTCATCCCCATTTTCTCAGATGAGGAAAGGGACCCTTAGGATAGGGGTATGACTAGCCTGTGGGCACACGGTTAGTAAGGGATAGAGCTAAGAGTCCAATTTTCTTCTCATGTTTGGCCAATGAAATTCTGCAAATGGGCTCTGGTGTCCAGCTGCCTATGCACATGAATCCGAATTCCTGAAGAAGCCCTGAATTGTTGCTGTGGGCCACAAATGAGCCTTTTGCCCAAATCTGGTCATTAAAGAGCCCTTGGTATGGCATTCAAAGAGCTGGGCTTGAATCCCTTCCTAAGTACCTGAGGGGTGGGGTCCTTTCTCTCTTTGGGCCTCAATTTCCTCCCTAGTAAAATAAGGAGACTGGATTAGAAGCCAGATGAGGTTCCTTCTAGCTCTAAATTGTCTGCTAGGACTTAAGTATAGCAGCTGCAAAAGGAAAGAGCTACTAAAACATGGAGCTCATTGTACAGGGGGAGAGTGAGGCCCGAGGAAGTTCAATGACTCACCCAAGGGAAGCAGCTTTGGAGCAAGAGGGCCTGGCTCTCCAACTCCTTGCCTCTGTGACCTTAGGTGAGGCCCCAGTTTTCTCATATTTAAAATGATAGCATTGGACTAGATGGCCTCCGGGGTTCTATCCAGCTCCATGATCCTTTATTTTTCAAAATGAACCCTGTAGGAGGTCACAATGATAGACTAATCATATGAGGCTGGACCATTTGTGTGTGAGTTTGTGTGTGTGATAAATTAACAGAAAAATAAATTCTTTTTAGCTTCACAATTGATTTTAACTGCCGCTTACACCTTCCACTCCAGGGAATTACATATCCAAGTTTACTTAAGCTTTCTCTGCATCTAACTAGAAGGAGCCACAGAGATCATTCAATTTAATCCCCTCATTTTACAGAGAAGGACATTTAGGTGCAGAGAAGGAAAACATCCATGCATCACTTCCGAGTTACACTCGGAAAGAGTGGCAGAGCCAGATTTATCTGACTCTAAAGCTAGGGCTAGCTCTCTCTCTTTTCCCTAAGGTCACAATCAACAAGTGCTCAAAAGTGCAAAGGGATCCAGCTTCTAGAAAGCACTTGTGCTTCATACAAAATGACCTCCCTCAGGTTTGGGGTGACCCGTTTGTTCCCATGCTCAGCAGCTGTGATGCTTGTTTTCAATGAGGTGGGCCCAGGAAATCCAGGGGGGTGTAAAACCTCTCAGCTAAAGTACAAGTACCTTGGTCCCTCCCTACCTGACCCCCATCCTGAGCTTGCAAACCCTATTTCAGAATTTCTGGGTTCCTTTCTTTTGGGGTAGCCAATTGCTGTTTTTTCATTTGAAAAAAGAGAAATTAGTTACAAAATGTTTGCCTGTGGTCATGAAGCTGACCTTCTGTTCTCACGGGGGTGTGGCAAGCCAAAAAAAAGTCCAATGTCCTTTAAAGAAGGTCTGTGGGGTCTCTGCAGGCCTTGGGCCTGATCATGACTGCTATTTCCCTAGCTTTAAAATTGACCAAGAGACTTTCTTGAAAATAGCTCTGGGAGCAAGGGAGCATAAGGATTCTCATTCCCACCCTCATTTTACAGAAAAGGCCACTGAGGCTCAGAGAGAGGAAGTGACCTGCCCAAAAGCAAATAGCTATCTCCTCAGGGGCCCTCTGGCCCCCTCTAGTTCAGTTCCCCACGTAACGTTTTCTCTCCTGTGCCAATCCTTCAGGTCCCCTCATCATACCTAGGTAATTATTCTGAAGCATATGGCACCAGGCAAGGGGGAATGAACATCCCAGAATGAATCTTCCCACCCAAATGGACAGGTCAGGCATGTTGCCATGTCTTCCAGACAACAACCAAGGTATATAATGGAAAGAATACTGAGCCAGAAGGCAGAAAAGCATGCCTCTTAGCCTTTCACTCTCTGCAGGACGGCATACAAGCCGCTTCCCCTTTCTGACCCTCAGGCTGCTCATCTGAAAAAATAACTGGATTTTACAAATAAGATTAAATTAGACTAGATCAGGGGTTCTTAAACTGAGGTCTATGAGCTTGTTTTAAAAAAAAACATTTTGATATATAAGATTTCTTTTGTAGTATTACAAATTTTATTTTCTGTATTTAAGTTGATTCAGAGAAGGGATCCCTAGGCTTCACTGACCTGCCAGAGGGGTCCATGACACAAAAAAGGAGAACAATCCCTGGTCTAGCTGAACTAAGTGATCTCTCGGGCCCCCTTCATCTCTAGCATTCTATGTCCCAGGTTTCTATCCCACCCCCTGGGAAAATATGCTCTGCCACAGACTCATTTTATTCCATGCCAATGGGCTAAATTCAAGCTGAGCATCCCTTGGGCCAAGAGCTGTTGTTGTGATCCCTCCAAGGTGGCCAGAGAAATCCTGGAAGAAACTTCCCCTTGAATGCCTTCTTCCACCTGGAAGCCATGCAGCTTGACATTTAAGCCATCTACACTACTTGAATTGGGCAAGTTCCCAGGTGAGCCCGAAAGGGAACTCCTTGGGGCCCAGAAAGGTGGAGCCATGCTCTACTTGTCTGGACTGGAAATCTTTCTTTGTGTGTATTTCCCAGCTGGCTGCAAAAGCTGTCACCACTAACGCTTGCTACATCTCTAGCAACATCTCCTGCCATTCTCTGCCCCAATACGCTGCCTTCCCTTTCTATCACTAACAATCACACCAGGTTCCATATACTGAGAAGCTGAAACAACCAGGTAATAGAGATAGAGATTATGCCTAATGGGGATCTGGACAATGAAAAATAAATGCGACTTATACCTTCTAAAGCCCCGTGACCAGATAGCTACTCCCAGAGAAAACACCAGAACCTGTTCTTGTTCTCTCCCAACTGGTCATGGCTCTGACAGGCTGGGCACAGCCCACCCTCAGGGGGAACCTCTTTTTGACTCACCCCATAAAGCTCCTGGCTAAGGCCCAGAGAAGTGCTACCATTCAAGGATTTGGAGCTCAAAGCTAATGAGAAGGGTAGCCAGAGCACCCCGAGAAACACCAGAACTGACTCTGGAGCTTGCTGGCTCAACTCCATTCCCCAAGATCTGGGAGTCTGGGCTCCATCTCCAGCTGAAAACAGAAAGGATTCCTAAATACAAAGCCAAGACTTTAGAATAGAGAGAACTGGAGATCACTTCCCATCCTAGGGTGGGGGACAATGGACAACCCCTAGAGCTTTTCCATTCTACTACAAAGCGCTGCTAGAACAACTAACACCCTCCTTCCCACCACACCCCCCTCCCAGTGATGCCTCTTGATAGACTTCCACACAGCGGAAACTTACAACACAACAGATTCATTTCTCCAAATCTCTAGCTAACTAGCCCTCATTTCTCCATGGTTTGACACAAGGACTTTTTTGAAACACAGAGATTCTTTCTGAGCCAATCACTCCAAAATGTGGAAACTCTCCTTGTCCTCCCAGAGGTGGGAAAATCAAGTGACTTCCCCTCCCTGGGCCACATTTTCCTCATCTGTCAAATGGGAGGGTTAAATCTGATGTTCTCTGTCCTTTCCAGCTGGGAAGTCTATGCTCTGAGGTCCGCTCCCTCAGTGAGCGCCCAGAGCCAGGCTGCATCTGGACCCCTATGTGCCACTGAAGCCAAGGGGTGGGAAGAGGCTACCTGTCGCTTGGCCTCCTGGGCCTGGCCAGCTCCTCTGTCTTTGTGCTCTTCGGCAGCTGCTGGGGCTGTTTCCTTACTCTAGTGGAAGAGCTTGGTTGGAGAGTAGAACCCTCAGGAAAGCTTTCAGGTCCCAGGCTTGCCAAGGCCCCTCCTCCTCCCATGGCCAGCCTCCGTGGCTAGGCTGTTGGGTGAGGTCAGGTCCTGGCTAAACCATACATGGTGACACTTACCCTGAGGCTCACCCTGGCCTGGCAGCTCAGTGACACAGCATGAAGCCTGGGGAGCAGCAACAGGGCCCCGGTGACACAGAAGCTTGCTGATAAAATGCACAACGTGCTGTTTGAAGAGGAAGTTAAATGTGCGTGGTGTCTCACCACAGAAACAAGGTAGGTGCCCCAGATAGGTGATGTCATCAACCCTTATTTCTTCTTTGTTTCATTGGTGCAGTAGAATTCAAAAGACCAGAGTTGTGCAGCAGAAAACACGAAACCAGGGTCCTGTCCTCCGTGAGGCTCTCCTTTGCAGCCATTCCCCACACAGAGTTCTCACAGGAGCCCCTTGGGAGTCTGAGTCAGTTTGGGAAGTTGGACAGCACCTTGGAGATCAACTGGTGGGGAAACTGAGCCTCAGAGCCAGGACATGGCCCAAGGTCACCCAGTAACTAAGGAGCAGAAGCAGGATTGCCACAAGGAGCATGACCAGGGATCCTGGTGCCACGAATCACAGGAGGGATCTGGGAGCTTCCTGAGTCCAATCCTCTCATTTTAAAGAAGAAACCGAGGTCTAGAGAAGGCAAGCAACTTGCTCACAGTCACATTATTACTGAGCAGTAGAGCTGCAACCTGAACCTGGATTTCAGGGCTCTTTCCATTACATTTCGTTGGGGGGCCAGAAACTGAGAAGGACCTAAGAGTGCAACCCAGAGGATAAAATACAACCTTGTTTGTCATTTAAAGCCCTTCACACTGCGGCTCCAACCTACTCTTCCTGACTAATTTTGCATTACTATCCCCCCATGCACATTATGTTCAAGCTAAGCTGTTCCCCATAAAGGACATTCCATCTCCTACCTCTGTGCTTTTGCGAAGGCTGTGCTCCCGTGCCTGGCATGCACTTCCTCCTCACCTCCACCTCTGGGAATCCCTAGCTCCATCAAGGCTCAGCTCTTCTCCTCTCTTAAATGAGATCTTTCTTATGTTCCCCACCCTAGTTTTCATCATTGTTCCATCTCCCTTTCCTAAAGTATTTGTTTTAACTTGGAATATATTTTGAATTCACAATAACACTTACTGATTATGTGTTCTTCCCAGGAGAATGAAAGTTCCTTGAAGGCAGGGACTTTTCATTTAGTTTTGGTATGCCCAGAACCAGCTTGGGGTCTGCCATATAGCATGCACTTCATAAAGTTTCATTGAATGGCAGTTCAGGAAGGTTTAGCTCAACGTTTCTAAATCACAAAGGCTATGGATCTGCAGGAACACCGACTGTTCTGTGCTAGAACGAGGTGTCTCACTTGAGCTTGAGAGAAATGAGTTTGTGGTAAAAGGGTTATACTAGGAGGCCTCTGTCTTAGAGGAGGAAGGATGCCCAGGGCAGGAGGAGTGTTGAAAGGGTTAGGAAGTCTCCTCTAGGCTTCTCCTATGGCCACAGAAGCACAGATTCCATGTGTGTCAGTGAGGCTCTGTCACCTAGGAAGACACAGAGAACCTTGCTGGTGTCAGGGACAGAGTCAAAACTAGAATCCTAGCTAGAGGCCATTGCTTCTTCCTGTGGGTTCTCCCAGTATTCTGGAGTTTTCTATGCCCCTTTCACACTCAGAGTCTCCTCATTTTTTCCTGTGTCTGTGGTTTCATGGTGCACCCCCTCCTAAGCGCCTTAAGGACAAGGCCTTTCTCCAGTGTAGCCCTTGCACACCTTGCTCAGAACTCAGTCCCCAGCAGGTGCTTCAAATGTATTTGCTGAACTGAGGTCAAGTGAAGCCAGTCGTGGGCTCCCATCTACTCCTCTGACCACCTCAACTCCACCATACCCTATTCCCAGCCATAACTGCTTGGCTTTCCGAGAAGAAATGGGAGGATGTGGTGGCCTGTGAAAGAGGAACGGAAAGCTCTCCTTTTCTTTGGGCAAGGTTAGGCACTCTCCAGCTAGTAGAGTATGGCCACCTTCACCACCTGGGCAAAGTACTTCACCACTCTGGGCCCTTTTCCTCACCTGTAAAATAAGTATGGCAGTCCTTTCACAGGCCTAGAAAAGTGGTAATGATCAGCCCAAAGGACTGACTTCTCTTTCCTCTGAATTTGGGTGCTGAATCTGAACGCCCACCTCCTTCATGTATAGGATACATGAGGCCAAATGTCATTATGGAATTGTTCCATGGATATAGACCCACCCCTCCTCCTGGGCACTCACTTTTCTCTTGTCATCTGTAACTCCCAGCTCTCCTGACTCCTCTCCTACCTCTCTGACAGATCCTTCTTAGTCTTCTTTACTGAATTTTCATCCACGTCATGCTCATCAACTGTGGCTAGCCCCTAAGGCTCTATCCTGGGCCCTCTTCTTCCATACTGTCTTATGTGATGATCTCACTAGTTCTGAACATCCAGCCCCAGTCTCCCTAATAGCCTCTAGTCTCCCATGACCCCTATCTCAAACTTGATGTGTCCAAAACAAAATTCATTATGTCCCCCCACCCAACACACTCCTCTTCCAAAATTCCCCATTTCTCTTTAGATCCCCATGATCTTTCCAGTCACCAAGGCTCATAACATCTGAGTCATCCTTGACTCTTAACCTTCCATCAACCTCCATATCCAATGAGTTGCCAAGTCTTGTTAATTCTGCCTCCACAGTACCCCCCTTCTCTTTCCTTTTACAGCTCCCCCTCAGTCTCAGACCTTTATGACTTCTCCCATAGACTCCTATTAATCTCTGAATTCATCTCCCTTCCTCTTGTTGTTCCTTTCTTCAGTCCATCTTCCACTCAGCTACCAGACTAATACTTAGAAAACAATCTGTCCATCAGTCAGTCTGGAAGAATTTACTAAGTATGCCAAGTGCTATGATACAAAGAAATGCAAAAAAAAATCCCTGTCCTCAAGGGGCCCACATTCTAACAGGAAAGGCATCATGCAAATCATTATGCACATGCAAAATATATGTTCCAAGTCGAAGGTTATCTCATAGGGATGGAAGGCTGGAAAAGGCCTCCTGTAGAAGGTGTAATTTGACCTGAATCTTGAAGAAAGCCAGGGAAAGGGCAGAGGTAAGGAGAGAGAACATTCAAGAAATAGGGGACAGCCTGTGAAAAGGCATAGAATCTGGAGCTAGAGTGACATGTGTGAGGAACAGCAAAAAAGGTGGTATCACTGGATTGCGAAGTGTACGGCAGAAGATGAAAAGGTAAGAAAACTGGAAAGGTAGGAAAGGGGCAGGTTATGGAGGGCTTTAAATGCCAAAAGAGTTTATACTGGATTTTGAAGGTATTAGGGAGCCACTCCAGTTTATTAAGCAGGGAGAGGGTGACCCAGTCAGAATTCAACTTTAGGAAAATCATGTTGGCAGCTGAGTACAACAGATTGCACTGGAAAGAGACTTGCAGCAGGGAGGTCTGCCAGGAGACTGCTGCTATAGTCCAGGTGAAAAGTGGTGAGAAGCAGACCTATATGAGAGATGTAAAGATGGAAATGCCAAGACTTGCCAATGGAATGGATATGGGGGAGAGGTGAGTGCAGTGTGAGCCTGAGGAAAGTTGGGAAGAGAGGAGGGTTTGGGGAAAAGGTAACGAATTCTGTTTTGGACATGTTGAGTTAGAGATGCTTATGGGACACCCAGTTTGAGATGTCTGAGAGGCAGTTAGCTGGTGATACAGGAGAAAAATTAGGGCTAAATTTATAGAGCTGGAGATAACAGAAGATGATAACTCAGTCCATAGGGGCTGATGAGATCACCAAGTGGGATAGAATAGAACAGGGCTTCTTAAATTTCTTCCACTTGTGACCCTTTCAGTGCTTCTTAAACTGTCCATACATATGGGGTCATGGCCCACAGTTTGAGGGAAAAGAGGAGAGGCCTGAGGAAAGAGCCTCAGGAGACACCCATGGTTAGAGGGCATGACCTGGATGAAGATCCAGCAAAGAATCTTGAGAAGGAGTGATCATACATGGAAGGAAAGTATGAGAAGAGCAGTGGCACAAAGACCCAGAGAAGAGAGAGTGTCCTACAGGAGATGGCGATGTGGCAAAGGTTGTGGAGAGGTCAAGAAGGATAAATGATCGAGAAAAGGCCACTCGATTTGACAATTAAGAAACAGGGGGTAACTTTGAATGATAAGATCTGAAGCCAGTCTGCAAAGGGTTTAGAAGCAAGTGAATGGGAGGGAGGAAAGTAGAGGCCCTTAGCATAGATGGTTTTCTCAATCCGTTGAACCAAGAAGGGAAGGAGAGATAGAGGACCACAGCTATTGTGGATGGTAGGATCAAATAAGGGTTTTTTAAGGATGAGAGAGACATAGTATGTTTTTATGCAGCAGGGAAGGAGCTAGTAGATAGAGACTGAAGAGTCAAGAGATGGTAGTGATGACAAATTATGGGAAAAGTTGGGAGTGAATGAGATCAAGGTTATATCTTAAAGGGGGTTGCTTTGACAATGAGAAAGCCCACCTCTTCGTGTAAGATAGGCATGAAGGAGGACATGGTGGAGAAAGAAGTCTGAGTGATGCGAGATGAGGGGCAGGAGGAGGAAAGAGAAAACTCAGAGAATATTTTCAATTTTTTCAGGGTTAGAGAAAAGGTTGGTGTGGGAAGTTCGAGGAGGGATAAGAAGATCTGTAATAGTCACTCCAGGAAGAATCAATTATCTGACCACGTCCCCCTTCCTCCTACTAGAAACATCTTCAATAGCAACCTATTACCTCAAGGATAAAACACAAAACCATCGACCTGGCAATTAAAGCTCTCCAGAGTTTGGCTCCCACCTATCTTTCCAAGCATCATTTTATGTTACTCCCCCTCACAAATTCTCCATTCCAGTAACTATATGTACTATCAGTTGGCTGATGTATTGGTTAATTTTGTTCAACTGCTTTTTTTCCTTCTCTTTTATACTCTTTGTTAGAGGGGATGGCTCTCTGGAGAGAAGGAAGAGAAGGGAAAGAAACAAGCATTACTTATTAATTATTAAGCACCTACTATGTGCCAGCCACTATGCCAAACCCTTTACAATTATTATCTCACTTGATCTCACAACAACCCTGGGAGGTAGGTGCTATTATTATCCCCATTTTACAGTTGAGGCAACTGAGGCAGGCTGAGGTGAAGTGACTTGTCCAGGGTCCCACAGCTGCTAGGTGTCTAAGAAGGAGGTTGAGACATATTTGAATTATAAGATAATTTAAAAACAAAAGACATCAATAAGAAATTTTAAAATGTTATAAGCAATTCCTTATATACCTATTTCTGTGTTATCTCCCTGTTCCCCTAGCAGGATATGAGCTCTGTAAAGGCAGGGACTATTTCTCTTTTGCCTCAGCATCCCCTGTAGCATCCTTCCACGCAGGAGGCATTTAATAAATGCTTGTTGAAGTGACTCCAATGTCAGCCTCATCTCTCTCAGTTGCTAGTGAATTACGTTTTGAAAACCCCACCTTTGTCTCAGACGGAGTAAAAGGAAGAAAGGGTTTGGGACATTGAGGCTAGCATATCAAGAGGAACCTAAGTACCCCAAAGGCAGAACAGGGACAGGGCTAGTGACAATAGCAGGGAGCGAGACTCTGTGACTCAGACCCAGGAGAGCAGAGGCCACCTGGGGACTAGGATGGGGGCCCCTCCTAACATGTGGCGCCTGACGTTTCTCCCTTACGTCTTCCTGCTTGTTTCATTCTCGTTCCTACCAAACACCAGCATTCTGTGGTCCATTTATCCCCCTTCAGTTCCTGATAATCTTCTTGTCTTCTGTTTTCTTTTCTATAACCAGTTTTGTCCCTTTTCCACTGGTTGCTCCTTCCACAAGACCCCTGCTTTCTCAAGTGTGGTACTAGTAGAGTAAAAGTTCTGGCAGGTCTTATGGGACTGCCCTAGGGAGGACAGTAGTTGTGAGGTAGAAAAACCCAACATAATGGAGGAGGGGCCTAGCCAGCCCCAGGTGAAAACACCAATAAAGCAGGTGGGGACCAGAACTCAGAACTGCAGGTGCTTCTAGATCCCAACTCGCTGAGCACAGAAACCAAGAGATTCAATGTGCAAGTCACTCAAGAAGTTAAATAGGACATCATAGTTCTCAGTGAGACTTTAGCGAGATGAGATTCAGGACTGACAGAAGATGGCTATGGAAGGGCAAACCTACTTCAAGAGCAAAATAATAACTTCCATTTCTCTAGGTCTGGGATTTGCAAAGTACTTCCCTGAGCCCTGTGAGGCAAGGAGTACAAGTGCTACTATTCCCACTGGACAAATGGGATAAATGCAGGAGTGTGTTGGAGATAGCTCCAACAGCAGCTGACAAGAGCTGATTGTTAAATTTTTAGCGGGCGCGTTTAGCCTTCAGAAATTGGCAAACACTACAAATCAGGGCTTGGTTTCTTGTTCTGTTGATGGTCTACACTTAAGTGATGGAGAAAATATTAATGCAGGTTAATCTTAAAATATGTCCTGAGTAGGAGGAGGAGCAGTAGTACTGGTAGTGGTAGTAGTAGTAGAAAGAGTAGAAGCAGCAGCAGCAGCAGCAGTAGCATAGTAGGGGAAGATACAAGAATGCAACCAAAAACATGATCCTTGCATGTTAGGGAACAGCTTTCCCTCTACTCTGTGCCCATCGTTATGCAGCTCAATTATCATCGTGCATTCGGGTTCTTACAGATTCCTAGCTGTTTCAATTCTAGAAACACAGGATGGGTGCACGGGAATTTATTACAAACACAAAGCATTATCTATCATGCATGTTTGGGCTCGGCTTAGGAGGAAATGGGTAAAACAGATGCGTCAGAAGTGAAAGAAACTGAAAGAAGCTGGTTGGGCTGAGCCCCGAGCTTGCTGAAATTTGTTTTGCCCGTTTAGACTCAGAACCGGAGCCTCGCTCCACAGATTCGTTTCTATGGAAAACCACATCTAATGTGCAATGAGTACAAGAGGTCATGGGGGACTTTCTTACTTTCAAAGGAGGAGAAGGGAGGGAGGAAAAGGGGAAGGAGAAGGGGAGGGATTTATTTGGGGTCTTTGATAGCCCAGCCCAGGGGATTTCCTGAAGTTGGAGAATCTAAAGAAAAATTCCAACTGCTTATTACAAACTAGTTCTTACAAACTAACTTAAAATCTGCTCCTCTGTAACTTCTGCCTGCTGGAGCTACACAGAATGAGTCTCTTTCCTCTGCCACAGGGTTGTAGCCCTTCAGGTATCTGAAGGCCATTATCATCATATTTTCTCTCAGACTTCCCTTTTCAAGGCTAACAAGCTCCAGGATGATTTATGGTCTTCAGATGACAGAGCTTCTGAACTCCTGAACCAGGGAGGCCCTGGTCTCCCTCCCTTGGACACACTCTACTTTGACAACATCCCTATTAAAATATAGTGTCTAGAACTATATAGAGTGCCCTAAGTGTGCTCTGACCAACAGGGAATACAGTATGGAAGGACAGTAGATGTCACTCCATGTGGCTTGAGATTGCGTGAGGTCCTTACCTGCATCTCTCCCAGCCTGAGCACAGGGCTCTCTATACACTGGAACCACATTGCAAATGTTTGGTCAATAGTGTACCAGTGGATAGTCCTGGGAGGGTATCCTAAAGTCTCCAGAGACACACGGTTCCTTCCACTTCTCTGGTAAATGATGGCTTACAAAGCTTAGAGGGCTGGATTTGAAGCTAGTGGGCTGGTCTTTGAATCCTGGCTCTGATACAATGTGACCTTGGCAAGTCACTGCCCCTCCCTGGGCTTCAATTCCCTACGTTTGTACATTGAAATGTTTGTGCTGGCTGATTCCTGAAGTCCCTTATCATTCAGAGTATTCAAAGGTATTTGAAGAAGAGAACAGAAGGGTTCATGGGGGCAGAGAGTGGCTGCCTGGCCTAAGGAAGAAAAAAGCACCGACACTCAATACTTTCCTGTTTGTCGCAAGCTCCATGGATTTCATCCTTAGCATTGTGGGTTGGGTTGGGTTTGGTTTTGTGTGTTTTCACATATTTTCTGCCTGGAAGAGAGTCAGATAAAAACCACAACCTCTGACTTGCTCCAGAGAGAGGGACAGGCCTCCAGGCCAGAATTTCATGCAAAGACAAATCTTTTTACTAATAATCTTAGTGAAGAAAGTCTAGAGGCTCCCTGACTTTTCTGCCCAACTCGATGCCTCAGCTCAGTGTGTCCGCCTCCCCATCCATTAAACTGTGCCGCATTACTTCTTCCTTCTGAGCCTCAGTTTCTTCAGCCATAAAATGGAGAAAATATAGCTCCACTACTTACCTCATGCGGTTATTTTAAGTTTTACAGCACTCTAGAAACCTAAGTTCTCATCATCACTATTAGTCACTTCTTTCTCTCTCACACCAAGGCTGTAGCCTTGTAGATACTCAGATATCCAAAGACAGACAAATGGATGGATAGATAGATGGATGGATGGAGGGATAGACACATAGGTAAGTAGATAGATAGACAGACAGACAGATGGATGGAGGGATAGGGGCTAGGCCTATTATTCTTTGATGAAGGGAGCTCCCAATTGAAGACATTTCTCTGCTGATGCAGGCTGGTACTTTCTATGCAACTTCTGGTCTTTGAGCATTAGCTAGAACACTGAGAACACCATGCAGCCCATGTGTGTCAGAGCAGGACTTGAACATTCGTGTGCCTGACTCTACTCACCACACTACGTCTAGACAACTTCTCATATTTATACATATACTGCTGATAACAGGGACTATTTTAGCTTCTCCTTCCCCATCACAGAATCAGAGGATTTAGAGCCTAAAGGGATTTTGTAGACCACACAATCAAAAGCTCAAAGGGATCTCAGACATCATCGAGTAAGTGAGGATGGTGACCTTGCACAGCCCTCCCTCCCTCCCTCATATCAAAGTCAACTGCAAGTCATGTCATCACTTCCCTGAGGGCATGGTCCTCTTTGAGAACGAAGAACAAACACAACAAGTCCAAATTCCTCATTTTAAAGAGGAAACTGAGGCCTAGGGAGGGGAGATGACTTGCCCAAGGTCACACAGGTCATACATGTAAGAACCAGGATTCAAACCCAGTTTCTCTAATTGCAAGTCCAGTAGGGAGGGTGTAAATGTTCATTTTATCTGTATTCATATTAATAATTGACATTACCGCAGCGCTTAAAGTTTGCAAAGTGATATATATAAATGTAGGTCAATATGTATCAACCCATATCTACACAGATGGTATCCCAGAAGTCTTAATGCTGTTTTAAGCTTTAATAGCTTAAACTAGACTTTTGAGACACTCTGTACATACACTATCTCCTTTGCACCTCACAATCATTCCTCTGAGGTAGGAATATAAGTTTTATCCCCATTTTACAGACAAGGAAACTGAGACAGTGTGGCATAATAGATAGAATGTGGGACTTGGAGACAGGAAGATTTGGGGTTAAATGCCTCCTCTGCTACCCACTAGCTGTGATATCATAGTCAAATCACTTAACCTTTGAACCTTGATTTCCTCTCATATAAATCTGTAAGTACCTAAATGAAAGAGTTGTGTTGAGGCTTAAATAATGTATGTAAATTGCTTTGCAAACTTTAAAATAAAACAAATGTTTATCATTGTTCTTAAGTGACTTGGCCTGGGACCCCACAACTAACCATAATCCTTAGTAGAAGGATTTGAGCTCAGATCTGACTGCCACCCTGAAGAAGGCAGGGCCCACTTCCCTGTAATTAAAATACAGTGTCCCAAAAGTCTCAGTGCAAGCTAGTAAAGCTTAAAACTGTACTAAGACTTTTGGGACACCTTCTCTACAGTAAACTGTGCTTCACCAGCCCAGGAGGGCAGTATTCAGGGATCCTGTTTAGGGAAATTCTCCCTGTTTATGTCATCCCAGTAATTTGGATGTTTGGTACACCCTGCCTTGGGCACTGTGCAGAAAGTTCCTGGTGAACTTTAAAATGCTAAATGGGAGTTCTTATTGTCATTCACTTCTTTAGTTACCCTGCAACCCTCCCGTTCCAATTATTGCATATAAGTTTCTCCAATTTGGAGCAGGAATGTTAGCTAACAGTTTCCCATAGTACAGCTCACCATGCTTCCGACCCTCCTCATCCCCTCTGACTCCACTCCCCAGGCAGGCAGAATGAAAGGTACCTTTTAATCAATTTCTTAAGACAAATTCTGCTCCAGGGAGGGGGGTGGGAGGGGTGAGGAGAGCTCTTGGACCTCAGGACACATGACCTGGAGGGGGAAGAAGCCCCAGGACACAGCCCTGGGTGGAAGAGACCATGGCCCCTATGTTTGAGACCCTGGGGCACCTGGGAGTGCTGGGGGGCAGGGGGCTTGGGAAAAGGGGCAGAGGAGACCTGCCATCTGGTAGCTTCCTACTTTAATTATTCTAACTTAGATGCTAACGACTGGTTCAGGTGTTTCTACCTGGTGCAGGAGGTATGTATGCATAAGTGCTGTGGGTGCCACACACATTTCAGCACCCTGGGGCAAAGTTGCTGGCTGGCCTGCCCTAGATGGCATCTGCCAGGCCCAATCTGTGTTTGGTAAAGGCCCACCAAACTGAAATTGCTCTTTGTCCACACTCAGCTCACACTTCTCCAGCTCTTCCTACTGCACCGAGCCACTACTGTCAAATTTACAAAGCACTCTGAGCAAGATAGGGCAAGGAATAGCACCGCCCCTCTGGCCATGTGTGGGTCACCCAGTCTGCAAGGACTTCAGAGGAGATGCCAAGTCGGCGTTCCTTCCATGACACCGGCTCAGCTCCTCGCCTCAGGCACTGGGCCAAGTACAAGGTCTCCCAGGATGCTCGAGGGGTCCTGGGAGAGGCCTTCTAAGGGCCCTGTCCTTGGAGTTCTGCTGCCTTCTTTCCTCCGACAAAGAAGCAGAATGATGCCCCTCCTGTCCGACTGCTCTCTAATGAGTTCATTCAGGCTACCTTGTCACTGTGTCCTTTGCAGACTTTAGCAGGTATGACTTGAGGCACAGTAGGCAGACCTTAGCTCCTCTTTTGGCTGACAGCTTCTATCAGCAGTGAATGGTGTTGACTTGGCCACCCAGGGCAGATATCCTGCCGAGTTCCTAGAAAGTTTTGTGTAAACTACAGTTCTTATCTCACTGGCAGCAAAGTCCTGTTAAGTAAATATTGATCTTTGCAAGGCAGCCTCCAGGCTTTGGCTAGCTCCCCTTACCTGATCCAGCGGAAAGCGCACCAGCACTGGAGTCAGAGGACATGATGGCTCTGGCCATGACAATGAGGATAGTGCCCTGGGCCTGGCGCCAGGAAGAACTGAATTCAGATCCTGCCCCACACGCTTACTAGCTGCGTAATCCTGGGGCAAGTCTCTTAACCTCTGATTTGCCTCAGTTCCTGCAACTGTAAAATGAATATGATAATAGTGCCTACCTACCAGGGTTGTAAGGATCAGATGAGATATTTCTAAAGTACTTAGCACAATGCCTGACACATAGTAGGTTCTATATAAATGCTGGCTATAATTATTGTGATTATTGACTGCCTGGCAGTGTGACCTTGGGCAAGCCACCAATGGCTAGAGAGACTGTTTCCTCATCTGTGAACTAGGATAACCTGGAAGGGGGAAACTGCAAGAATACGATGTGGTATTTCATAAGAAAGAGGGCCATCGTTTAGCAGAAGGAATAGTGACAATGTGAGAAGCAAAGGACTTGGCCAAGAGCAAACACGCAGCTCCTAAATCGAAGAGTCGGGATTTAAATCCAGTGAAAAGCAAGGTGGCTTTGGAGTCAGAGGAGACAGGCTCACTTCTTATTGCCTGTGTGATCTGTGCCAACTCACTTATCACCTGTGTGATCTGTGCCAACTCACTTATCACCTGTGTGATCTGTGCCAACTCACTTATCACCTGTGTGATCTGTGCCAACTCATTTACCCTCCCTACGTCCCAGCTTCCTCATTTGCAAAAATGGAAGGTTGAGCTACAATGATCTCTAAAGTTCTTCCTAGCTGTAAATCTCCCATTCACTGACTTAGGACCAGTGCACTTTGGGCTAAGCCAAAGGTGAAAGTACTTGAAGGTTATTAAGCAATCTGTGAATGCAAGACAGAATTAGAACATTTAGATACTGTTCACTGGAAAAAAATTCAGATAATTCAGTTTTATGTTTAGACCACTTTCTGACAAAATCAATTAATGACAATATTTATTTGATTGGTGCCACCCTATGCCTCAGTTTCCTCATCTGCAAAATGAAGATGAGTAGATTATAGTATTTAGAGTTGAAAGGACTCTTAGAGAACAGCTATAGTTCAATCTCTCATTCTCCAGAGAAGGAAACTGAGTCAGAGAGAGGTGGTGAATGTCACATAGTAAATGGCAGAAACAGAATTCAAACCCAGGTCCTCTGATTCTATATCTAGTACTTGTCCCACTGTACCACATGTGCCTATTTGTCATTTATCTCAGGTTTTAATTCCCAAACAATTATCATTCTTTTATTCAGAGATGGAAGATTATTCTTGAAATTTTCAGTGTTCTCTATTTTCATTTATTTCATTTATTTTTATTTTTTTCTGTTAAGAATGCATTTTATTCATTCAAGTGAATTTTCATTTTTAACTAAAAATTAATTAGCATTTTCATCTCTCCCTCATGTTCTTACTGGTCTGCCTTTACATTTAAAATTTTCTTATTATTTTATCTAACTCCATGAATTTCCCCTCTGATGTTTTGCTGAGCAAGCATTGTATTGAAGTTAAAAATCAGTCTGGGAAATACAGGCATCTTTACTAGATTGCCTAAAGGTTGGCAGGTTATAGTCACCTGCACCTAGTAGGCACTTAATAAATCTTTATTAAGTGCCTACTAGGTGCAAGCAATTACTTGGTTCTTCCTTTCTTTCTAGAGGAATTGTTTTACATCTGTCATTGCAACTTAATGCAACTTGATGCAAATTATTGTATCATTATTATAAATGTATTTTTCTTTCTTGATTATGGTTAGCAATCTGTAAGAATTTCAATGATCTTTGTGGATTTATCTCATTTGTAGGATCAGATATTTAAAACTACCAGGGGCCATAATGTAGCTCAAGCCCTTCAATTTACCGATGAGGAAACTGAGGCCCAGAGATGTTAAGTATCTTACCCAAGGTCACACAGGTAATAAATGTCACAGTTGAGAATCAAACTCAGGTTCTCTGACTCCAGATGTAGTTCTCTTTCAAATGATTTACCCCTTGCTATCTGGCTTGTCTCTATAAGCCCTTGAAGGCAAGGACTAGGTTATAAAGCACAGGAGGTTGGCATTCAATAAACTGTATACTGTAGTGATACACAGAATAAATGTCTAAGAAATGTGGGCAAGAAGTTGAGGAGGAAGAGCCCCTCGACCAGGAGTTAGGCCATCTGCCTGTGTGGCCTTGGCCAAGTCACTTTGCCTCTCTGGGCTTCTGTTTCCTCCAGTGTTTTTATTTTGGAGGTGAGGCTGTGGAAGAGTTATGAAGAGGAAGAGGGGAGTGATAGTAATGCCCAAAAAGAAGAAGAAAAAAAGAAAAGAATGACAATTAAAAAACAGAGAATAGAGTAGAAAGAAGTTCAGAAGAGGATATAGACGAACAGAACAATATTGGTGCTACCGTGTTCAATTCGCTAGATGTTTAAAAAAAGATCGGTATATAATAGAAAGTAATGGTTTCACATACAGTCCTATTTTCCTTTTCTTATCTTTTAATGGAAATGTTCAAGGTCATAATAAAAAAAGAAAAACATTAAAAAGAATAGAAATCCAAGGGATTGGGAGGGGGTGGAGTGAAGAGGAGAGGGAAAGATGTTTACATCAAATGTTTACCTTTTCAGAAAAGGTAACTTAGGAGTTTTTTTCCATTAAAATATCAAGGAAACATGGCTGAAAGAAACTTACTTTAATACAGTTTGATATCTTTAGAACATACTTGTCCCACAATACTAAACCTCCAGCAAAGTCCTATGCCAGTGCCTCATTTTGGTGTTGCCACGTATGACTATCTTTATTCAGTTTTCATTGCATTTGACACTGGTGACCATCCTCTCTACTTGGATACTCTCTCGGGTTTTCTCTCCTTCCTTCCTTCCTTCCTTCCTTCCTTCCTTCCTCCTTCCTTCCTTCCTCCCTTCCCTTTTCTTCCTTCCTTGCTTCCTTCCTTTCTCCCTCTCTCCCTTCTTCCCTCCCTCTGTCCTTTGTTCCTTTCTTCCTTCCTTCCTTCCTTCTTTCCTTCCTTCTTTCCCTCCTTTCTTTCTTCCCTCCTTCTTTCTCTCCTTCCTTCCTTCCTTCCTTCATTTTCCCTTATCTTGTCCAGACTGGAAGTGCAGGGACTAATGGGCCTGACTCCACTGATGACCTACAGGGAAGCAGAGAATTCATTCTGTTTCTGACCTAGGATCATTCATTCACTTTCCTTTAGGTGGCTTGGTGATATCCCCCTACTCCCCCCACCATTCCCTAAGGCATATCATATTGGTGCCAAACTTGGTGCATAGATCCAATTAGCTTTAGCACTCTCTGACTCAGGTGATCAAGCAGCCTCAGCCTTGCCAGTAGAAGGGACTCCAGGTCTACACAATGGCACGCCTGGCCTTTTTGGGTTTTCATGACACTACCATCTCCTGGTTTTCCTCTTTCTCAGTCTTTTTTGCTCTTTCATCATCCACATCATATCCTTTCACTGTGGGTGTTCCCTTCTCTTTTCTCTCTATATTCTTTTTCTTGGCGACCTCATCAAGTCCTATGGGTTTCATTATCATCTCTATGCTGATCTATATATACAGCTCTCTTCCGAGCAGTGTGGCATCACCAGCTGCCCATTGGACATTCAAAACTGGATTTCCTGAAGGTATCTCAATCTCAACATGTCCGAAACAGAGAACCTAGCGCAATGCCTGGCATATAGTAGGTGCTTATTAAATGTCTATGGATTGATGCAAAAGTGAGACAGTACCTGACCACCAGGAGCTTATAATGTACTGGAAGATATGACATGTTGACAGATAACTAAATACGGGCTATATACAAAATGAAGGCAGTTGATGGATTAAGTAGTGATCCAAAGCATGGATCACTATAGTATCAGATCTGGGAGGAATCCTGAACCCTAGAATGCTGGGCCTAGATAGGCCCTTAGAAACCATCTAATCTGAACCCTTCATTTTATACTGGAGGAAATGGAAGCCCACAGAGGCCAAGTTACTTGGCCAAGGCCACAAAGGCAGATCTGACTCCTGGCTGAGGGGTTCTTCTTCGACTTCGTCCCTACATTCCTTTGTATTTTGTAGACTAAGCCTAACACACAGAGAAAAGTTATCAATTCCATAGAGAAAGCTGGAAATACTGAGAATTCTAAACAGAGCCAACTTTAATACTCACTTTAACTTTGCTTTAGAGCCTCAGGACAAAATGAAGGCTTCTATAATTCAAATGCTCTCTTCCTTCCCCCTCAAAAAGAAATAAAGAAAATGGGCACAAAGGGGCTTTCAATTTGATCAGACAGACAGAGCTGTGGGTATAACTGCTTGACAGTGGGCAATGTCTGATAAAACCTGTGGATTTCAAAGAAATCCCAAATTTATAAGAAACAGTTATGTGTGGTTTTGTCAACCTGCTAGCTAGTACAGATAAAGCCCAAGCAGCTCCTTCCTTTGCCTTGATCTCAGTGGCACCCTCACAAGTCCCTTTTGGCAACTCTTCATTCACCTTAGCCACAATGGCTCCACATCTCTTTCCCCAGTGCTCTCCAACCTAGACTGTTTTTCCTACCCACAATCTTTTATTCCAGCAAGAGCCATGAAAATGCCTCCCATTTCTAGCCATGAAGGGCTCTCTGAGAGTGTCCAGTAAATACTGCCTGCTGGAAGAGAATCGATGAAGAAAAAACAAAGATAAATCTCCCTACTCCCTTCTCATACTGATTCTTCCTGAGAAGTTGGCCCATCCTAGGACTGTCGTCAACCCTTCAAGGATCTAAAGAGAATTCTGGTTGGTTGGGGTCTTTGCCTCAAGTCTCTCCCCATTCCAATATGTACTCCACTCAGCTGCCAAAATGATCTTTCTAAAATGCAGGTCTGACCACATGGGCCCTACTCCATAAACTCTGATGTCTGATATAACCTGGAGGACCAAACATAAAACCCTCACATGGCTTTTAAAAGCCTTCACACCCTGCTCCTTCCCTGACCTTTGGCACTTTACTCCCTTCCACGTACTTGAAGACTCAGACATACTGGCCTCCTTGTGGTTCCTCCCACATGACACCCCATCTTCCAAACCCATTTTCACAGACTGTCCTCCACACCTAGAACTCTCTCTCCTCACCTCCACCTTCTGGTTTCTCTCCCTGACCTCCTTAAAGACTCAGCTCAAAGCCCACCTTCTGCAAGAAGCCTTTCCTGGTCATTTTGATGCTAGTGCCTTTTATCTGAGATTGTCTGAGACTGCGTTGTTTGCATGTTGTCTTCCCCACTGACTGTGAGCTCCTTGAGGCCCTGGGCTGTTTCAGCCCTTTTTTCAAATCCTCAGTGAGTATCACAGTGTCTGGCACATAATAAGCACTTAAATGTTTATTGACTGACTAATGAGATTTCCCTTTGGTTTTTCTTCATTACTGAATCAATTGTTTTCCGAAGGCAGCATTTACTGGACACTCTCAAACAGCCTTTCATGGGCAGAAATGGGAGATATTTTCATGGGCCATGCTAGAATAGAAGATTGTAGATGGGGAAACAGGCTGCAAGTCCTTGATGGACTTCCATGTGCCTGGCTAGAGACTGGACTAGATGACCTCTCAGGTTCCTTCCAACTCTGAATCTGTGGGCCTGTGACTTAGGACCTATGTGAGGAAAGGTTCTAGCAGGAAGAGATCAGTCACCACAGGGTGAGCCCCCATCCATCTATATTGTGAGCTTTCACATCCCTAGGTACATCAGATACACTGGAGCAACCACGCCCATACCTGCTCTCTACTGGGGCTCAGATTTGCCCAGCTATCTTGTCCTGGATGGATGGTAACTACATTTTCCAAACTCTGAATAGTCTGATAATTTGCAAAATCTCACTAACAGTGCACTTTCTATTCTCAAAATTGAGACTGCCCCAGAAAACTCAGGATGCATGGTTATTGTACCAAATTTCTTCTTTCCTCATCCCTAGATGAGTTGGGTATTCATGGATCTAGAGTTTGAAAGGATCTAGAGGCCATCTAGTCTAATCCCAACATCTTACAGGTAAGGAAACTGAGGCTCAGAGAGGCTCAGAGATGTTTACTGCACTGCAGTAAACATCAGAAGCAGAATTTGAACCCTCTAACTCAAGAGCCAGTATAGCATTCTAAAAAGGAACTTCAACAACAAGAACAAGAATGAAACCAAAGAGAAAACCAAAACAAACTGTCCATGCTGGTTTCTGGAGCTCTAAACTCTAATCCTAACAAAACTAAAATCTAGCCCCAGATCACTTATGATTGCTACAGGGGCCATGCCAAGCAGCCTCTAGGGCACACCTCCCCCTGGGCTAGAGAAGCTATTAGGGGAACTTGGTTATTTGCCGCTCAGAAATTCCCCTTGGCTCTTCCATCCTGCACTTGCCTTGCAGTCTGCCACCTTTTGGGCTCCTTCTGGGCCAGGGTTTCCATGGCTCCTGCCCCAAGCAGCCCACCCTTGCCTCTAACTCCACTTGTCTTCAGAGTGATTAGTTTATTCACTAGCCAGCTTTTAAAATGAGTCCTACCCTTAGATGAAGCTTGGCTCCTTCTGTTATTCCAGGCCTAGTCCCATTAGTGGCTGTGTGGCCTTTTCCCTGGAATCTTTCCAAATGACATCAGTTTCCTTCAGCATCCAGAAGCATCCTCTAGGGATGGAGGTGTGACCGGGCCAGCCTTGGCAGGAGCGGAGTGTGAGTGGCACAGTGGCAAGAGGACTGACCTAGTGATGAAGACCTTGGTTCTGGAACCAGCTCTGCCACTAATAAGCTTTATTACTTCTCTAAGCCTCAGTTTCTTCATCTTAAAAAAGAGGATAACAAAAACAGCCCAATTTTAATATATGGTGCATAACTCCCATTCCCCTAGTCTTTTAAGCTTTCTAATGTGCTTTCCTTATCATAACCCCTGGGAGGAAGATGACATGACCTTGACATGTCACAACTTCTCTGTACCCCCAAAGATAAAATGGAGAGTTGGATTATATTATCTATAAGAGGCCCCCTCCAGATCTAGATCTATGATCGAATAAAGTATTATTTTGATTTTACAGATGAGCAAACTGAGGCTGAGAAGACACTGAGTGACTTGTCTATGAGTTTTCTATCTGGCAGATATCAAGGCCACAATTCAAAGCCAGGTCCCCTGAATCTTGCCATCCCTGTCTCTCAACAGTAGGCGAATGTAAGGCAGGTGGGAGGTCACTGATAAAAAGCAGCATTTTGGGTAACAGCAAAGAACTGGAAACATAGGAGGTGCTCGTCAGGGATCCAAGGCTAGCCTCGCACTCCATCGTGTTACGATGCAAACACTGATGGAGGCCATGGGTGATGGAGCCTCATCCCTTCACTGGCACAGAGACATGAAGCTTTCACTTCTGTTGCTCTTTCACTGTAGCCCTTTTGTTGCCTAGGATATTGATGGAAGCATAGGGCAGAAGCTCTGGGGGCTTTCCAAGCCATAAATAAAACTGGGGTAGGGGCGGGGGTAGGCAGATGAGAAAGGGTATTCCCCCTGGGGGATCTGAGCATCACTGGTTACCTCGCCTAAAGGAAGGGCCCAGGCTCCAGTCAGGCCTTGGGTACAATCAAGGTCAAGGTCAAGCAGTCTATTCAAAGTTAACACAATGGAGGTCAATGACAGGGATTCAGTCAGGCCTTGGGGAGGAAAATTTAGGCCCTGTTATTACTGTACTGATGGGGCCACACTAAATTCACAATCCTCCCTTCAAATACCCAGGGTTAACCTTCCTCATTTTTAACCCTGACTGCTTTGGACACAGAACAAAAAAACAAATTGCTTGGGGCACTGTCTTTGTCCTGGACTAATCTTCTAGCAAGGAATAACTGTCCAGTGTGTCAACGTAGACAGGATTTAGAGTCAGAGGAGCTGAGTTCAAATCCCACCTCTGCTGCTTCCTATTTGTGTGATGCTGACTGGTCACTTTCCCTGTGAGACCTCAGTTCCTTATTGTATAAAGTGAGGGGATTGGACTAGGTCTCTCGGGTCTCTTCTAGCTCTAAGGCCATCCACACGTAACAGATTAGGCATTCTGGTTCCATCTAAACCCCCTTCTCTTCCGAGCTTTCCTATTACTGTCAAGGACACCACCATGCTCTTGAACACCTGGCCTTGAAACCGAGGCATCATCCTTGACTCTTCAGACTCTCATCACCACTCCCATCCAAACCGTCGGAAACTCTTGTCATTTCTACCTTCGAGAAATCTTGCCCCATTTGTCCCCATGCCTGGAATGTTCTCCCTCCTCACTTCTACCTCTTAAGTTCCCTAGCTTCCTTCAAGACTCAGCTCAAATCCCACTTTTTGCAGGTGATCTTTCCTGGTCCCCCATCCTTAACACCCCCCCATTTCTAGTACCTTGCTTCTGAGATTACCTTTCACTTACACTGTATGTATCTTGTATGTACATGATTATTAGCATATTGTCTCCCCCATTAGAATATAAGCTCCCTGAGGGCAGAGACCGTGCTTTGGCCTTTCTTTGTATCCTCAGCATTTAGCACAGTGCCTGACACATTGTAGCTGTTTAATAAATGCATGTTGACTAACTAATCATATATCTCAAAAGGTCTTCCAGCTCAAAATCATATAAGCCTATGACATGAACTGTTTAAACTACAACTCCCTGTAGATCTTGGCACCATCAGTTCTTTGGAAAGACTGATTTCATTCTGATCTCTGAGTAGAGCTTTTTTATAGTAGCCCCTGGGAGGTATTGATTTCTCCTCACCAATCTTGGCCTGACCCCTTATTCTGGTCTTCACTTCTACTGAGAAAAAAATGTGCACTTTGTGTTTCTTCTGGTCTTTGCTGGAGGGAAAAATGATCCTCTGTGCTTTGAATACTAACATCACACATTTCAAAAGCCCCTAAACAGTCCATACAAATGTCACAGAGACTGAGAGTCTGCTAGATATACTTCCTTTTTTATTTTTCCCCCTTGGTTGGCCCAAAACACATAGTCATGGCACATGACGATGCTGGGCAATTCCCCTTTCCCTTGCTGGGACAGGGGGATTTGGCATGCATGTGTGTGGTGTAGTGTAGGGAGGGGGATGGAGTAGAGGGTGACATAGTGTTGAACAGCCCTGTGCCTACAATAGACTTCAGCTCTGTCTTAGCAAGGGTTAAAGCTATGAAAAGCCTAGTCTGGACTCAATGCTCTTTGTATTCTGAGGCAAGGCAGAAGGTCTTCAGTTTGCAGTAACATAGAGCAGAAAAGGGGAAGCGAGGATATCCATGCTGGTGAGCACAGTATCAGGGATCGGCTTTTGAAATATTTACAGTTGACTAAAATGACAGGAGTGGGAGAAGGGAGATAGAGAGAAAGAAGAGGGGATCTCTTGGGCTAGAGATCCACTAATGAAGTCATGTCAGTGCCTTATGGTGGGGGCGGGGGGGGGAAAGGAAAGGCTTGGGGATGGATGAGTGACATTAGGATAGCAGATAAGGATGCCTTTGGTGCCTGATTAGCTAATTCTTCCTGAGTGTAGTCAGAAAGATTGATGGAACATAATGCCCGAAGGCTGCTAGATAGGTCACTAGTGCTCAGAAACCATACACACAACACTCAGCAGGAAGGGCCCCTCTTGACTATTAACTGTTAAAACTAACTGGAGAAAGCTGGAAACCCCCTAATCTCCTGAGGGCTCTTGTGAGGCTCTGTGAGTAAGAGACAAGGTTGTTAAAACAATAAGCCTGACTGATTTATTAAACAGGGACTTGGGCTTCAGTTTTTAGTGCCTTGTTTTGGTTAAGAAGAGTTTTTTAGCTTGAGTCTCTCCAACATTTCTTTGTGTGGGAGTGAAGTCCATCTTTCTAAAAGCTCTGAGATTGGAAGGCCCAAACACCCCAAACATAGACTGGACCTGGGAAACAGATGGAGCAGGGACAAGTTAGTGGAAACCCTGTGATGAGACTGGTC
Organism: Trichosurus vulpecula; assembly: GCF_011100635.1. Lineage (NCBI taxonomy): Eukaryota > Metazoa > Chordata > Mammalia > Diprotodontia > Phalangeridae > Trichosurus > Trichosurus vulpecula. The sequence goes on from NC_050582.1 coordinate 23,994,162, forward strand.
TGGAACCAAAGTCTTTTGGAAGCCAGGGCCCTTTCTGTCAGAAAACACAAGAGGCTTGATGAGCAGTAACTGGGATGCTTTGGTCCATGACAAAGCCATCTGTTACTTAGAGTACTTGGACCAGCTCACATATTTCTGGAGAGTAGCAACCTGCCAGCCACCAACTAGTAATGACTTGTCTCTGCTGAATCCTGCACTTCCCACGCTCTCCTGCCAATTCTTTAGAGCCATTCAGGCCCTTTCCATTCTTCAATCAAGCAAGGATTTGAGAAGTTGTTACGTGTCCAGCCTCAAGCATTACTAGAGAGGGAAACTGTTATAGCTAACACGTGCAGCTTTAAACAGCCCTTGTCCTGTGGACAGCTGTTTGACTGAAGAATTCCAGAACAGAGACAGGGGATCTCAGAGTTGGACCAAGACTCAGAGGGAGCATAGGATGTGGATTTTGAGTTGGCTAGGCCTTTAGAAATCATAAAGTCCAAAGCCCTTATTCTATAACAGAGGAAACTGAGGACCAGAGAGAGTCACCTGAGTGGGAAGCCCTCTTTTTAACATTCCCAACAGTCCTTTCAGGTATGCTGTAACTGCCTGTGTGAGCTTAAACAAGTCACTTTCCCTCTCCAGGCTTTAGCTTCCTTCTCTGTATAATGACAGGGTTATAGCAGATGACCTCTAAGGGACCCCAAATCCTGGAGTCTGCCATTCAAACCATGGTTGTGATGGCAGCTCTCCAGAAACAAAAATGTACACAGGATACACTCTGAATCTACATTATTAATAATCTGCATAATTAACATTTTCTCCATCCCTTTCTCAAGTCTAGACAACCAACGAAACAATAAATCAAGCGCTGTTTGTAGCATTTGCTGATTTGGAGGTGGAAATGTGGCTCTCCCAGTTCAGGTTGGCTCCAGCACACCTGTCAGTCTGAGATGTTAGAGATCTAAGCAGCCAGAGCCAGAGCCAGAAGGGATCCCAAAGAGGAGACACTGTAGTGTAGAGGAAAGATGGATTTGTATTTGGAAGACCTGGGTTCAAATCTGACCTTATGGGTGGATCCTAAGGTCAATATGGCCTGGGTTCTAATCCTACTTCAGACGTTTACTGTGTAATTCTGAGTAAGTCACTTAGTCTCTCAGAACCTCAGTTTCCTCATCTGTAAAACTGCAATAAATATAGCAATAACCTTCCAGGGTCGTTGTAAGGATCGAATGATATATAAGGTATGTACAGCATTTTGTCAGCCTTGGAGCACTATATATATATATATATATATATATATATATATATATATATATATATATGATGATACAGTTGCACTAAATGAGCTCTAAGGTCTCTTCCAACTCTAAATCACATGAGAGTCAGTATAGGCAGGACTAACCTAACAGCTAAGAAGGGTAGGCAGTTGCTTATAGAAGGTGATGAAGGGGATCAAGAAGCCCTTCTCCCCCACTCAGAAAAGTATCAGGTATCACTGTGCCTGAAATACCACCATTAGTCACTCCTTTGGAGTCATTCCAGACTTCTTAGAATAAGGTGGTACACTGGGAGGGGTAAGGCCTAAACCGAATTCCCATTAAGGTATTAGTAATTTATCTGAAAATAAGAGGTAACATTTAGATTGCATAATAAAATACCTTATTCAAGCCATATAACAACCCTGGGAGGTAGGTGCTATTATTATCCCCATTTTATAGAAGAGGGAACTGAGGCACAGCAAAGTGAAGTCACACAGCTAGTAAATGTCTGTGGCAGGATTCAAACTCAGGTCTTCCTGACTCCAAGGCCAGCTCTCTAGACCACACCGCCTGAATGTTTCTTAACATTTCTATAGTACCTTAAGGTTTGCATAAGGTTCCCATAGATTCTTCTGTTTGACCATAGACAGGAGCACTGGAGGCAGGAACCACCTCCCACAGAATGTGTGTCAAATAGCACCGTGAAAGAGACACTGGGATTGGTAGTCCTGCAGAACACGATGGGCAACATGGCGGCCTTGGAATCAGAAACCCTAGATACTGCCCAGCTGTGATAATGACAGGCAGTCATCCAGGCACCATCTCTGATTCTGAGGTTTCTCATCACTAAAATGGAGATGCCAGTAAGACTGCGAGCACCTCCCTCACTGGGTTGTTATGGCGCTCAAATGAAATCATGTATCTACAGACTGTGCAAACCTTCAAGTGTCCTAAAGATAGCAGCTGTTATTGATTCCGATTATTTGTCATGAAGGAGGGTTACATCCCTGACTGGCTCTGCCCCGCCCACACACACGCCTCTTCCTTTCCTGGGGGTGAGGGAAGGAGGAGAGAGGGAAAAGGCATGGTGAAACAGACTGAAAGATGGGGAGGAGAAATAGTTCCCAAATCGCTTTTCAGTGGTAGGATTTTGAGCTGGAAGAAACCTTAGAGACCGATCCAATCATTTTGTAGAGGAGTAAACAGGCCTGTGAAAGGTGAAATGATCTGTTCAAGATCTTAATAATCGGACACGAAAGGAAGCCACCGAAGTTTCGGAATGGAGGAAAGGGTAGAGGTGTGACATGGTCAGACTTACAAGATCACTTTGAGAGCTGAGTGAAGGATAAGCTGCAGGAAGGCCAACTAGTAAACTATTGGTATAGTCCTGGTGGGAGGTGTTATGGGCCTGCACCAGGGTGGTAGAAGTGTCAGAGAAGAGAGGTGTTACGAAGGGAAAATTGTCAGGCCTCTTCACCAGATTGGATATGAGGGACTGGGTGGAGAGAGTGAATGAGCCACGGATGACACCTAGGTTTCCAGCCTGGAGGACTGGGAAGATAGTGAAACTCTCAATAGTAATAGAGGGGAAGAGGGGAAGGTTTAGGGGGAAAGATAACAATTCAGTTCAAGGCATGCTGAGTTTAAGCTGTCTATGGGACAGCCATTTCAAGATGTTCAATAAGGTGTTTAGAGAGGCAAGACTGAAGGCCAGCAGAGAGGTTAGAGCTGGCAAAGCAGATCTGAGTATCACCAGCAAAGATACGATCATTGAATCACTGGATGTCAGGAAACCTCAAATATATGAGGGGGGAGGAATGCAGTGGTATGCTGGTAAGTGGTTAACTAACTCTCCAAAAAAAGTCTGTATGTGTGTAGATATTGTACATTTATATGCATACACACATATAAGGATTGTGTCACATGGGAGACACTGGCACAGGACTGCCCAACATGGTGTTTCCTCAGCAGAGAAGGTGCTGTGCTCTATGAGCAAAGCAGAATTGAAGTAGCTCAAAAGAAACACGAGATGTGCAAATTGAGAGAATCCACCGCAAATGGTCACGTGGACTATTTGTGCCCAACCTGTGGCAGAACATTCCGAGCTCACATTGGTCTGATCAGCCACAGTTGGATACACTGTAACTTGACTCTACCATAGTGATGTAATTTGGGTCCTCTTTGAGGATGAAAGACAACAACTGGAACTGGGTACATACATACAAACATATATGATATTTTACTGATGTAACAGGTATCTAGCATGCAATTTACAAATAATAAAAAATATACACTACCCTTTTTTGTAAATTCCACACAGCCAATTGATTTTCACAAGATGCTTTCACTGATTTTTGCTGATGTCTTCTATCTATAACCATCTATGTTGCAATTCAACCATGATTTGACTAATGGAATTGCTTCTCAATATACTAACTCCTTTCCCAATGTGTTCGTTGCCATTAGATCTGACTTATGATCCACTGTTAGACTATTTCTTACCTTCATACAAATTATATTCATTAAACTGAATCTCTTTCAGCGTTAGCAGTACTGAGCACAAGAGCGCTCCGTTAACTATCTTTGTAGTTTTATGTATAGTAACAGGGACTGGAACATTGTTTAATTCTATATTACTATCTATAAACTTCTTAAATTCATTCAAATCAATTTCATGTTTTCAAATTTCACTTAAATTATTCAATTTTTCACCAGTCATCTCATCCATGATGAAGTTAATTCTTTATAAGGACAAGTAGATGGTCCTAATAAATCAAAATAATTTAAAATGCTTTCACCATTGTTTCTTTCCAATAAGTGACATAAATTCATGCATTGAATTATATTTTCTAATAACACATTCCTAGGAAGAACATTAAATTTATTATTTTTATTAAATGGAATGTCTTTAAAATTATCTAACTTAATCAAATCTTCAATTTGAGATTCATGCTTTAAAATTTCCAAAACTCTTATGGCACATTTGATTAATTTTTGTGCTTTCTGAATTTTAGTTGATCTCGATTGTAATGCACTTGAAAGTAATGAAAATTCTTTAACAATATTAATCATTAAAACAAAGCTTTACAAGAAATTAATGTTAGCTTAATCTCTTTACCAAACCAGAATAAGAAGAACAAGAAAAATGAATCCATAACGCAAGATATGCATGTCATACATTAGTGATAAATAGAATAAGTTTTATCCAGAAATATTTTTAAATAATTGACTTATTTTGCTTCAGATATTGAATTATCAAGTGATGGTTGCAATCTATGATTTAAACAGTGTCAAATGATGATTTTAAGAAAACTTTCTGGCAAATTCTTAGCCACTACAGACTTTCTTCCCAGCACTATATTAGCACCATCAGAGCAAAATGCAATTTGATTTGATTTTAAATGGTATAGGTGATATCTTTTGATTCCTTCATAAGTGAGGCAGAGTTGCACAAAGTCATCTGTCTCACTCTCTCCTCCAGAGTCATCATAGTCCAGTGGCAGGACAGAGTCAAGATAACTGGTGATGGCTCAAGATGCAGTGGATGACCTTGGTGGCTCTGATGTCTAACAAAGCTCCAAGCACTCCACCTGTCCTACTTCAGCTTGGAACAAAGTGTTCTCATCCACCCGTTGCAGCAGAGGAAGTCTTCATTTGCTTGGGGTAGACACCCCCTCTAACTCACTGATGAGTTTGAGACCCCTCGGTTACTCTCGACCTAGTTTAGCCCGTCTGCCAAAACAGTTTACTGGGATGTGGCCACTGGGCATGTCCTGGAGTCACAGGTGAGAGGTGGAACAGGTGGAAAGCAGCCCTGAAAGCAGCTTGGCAGCCTTCACACCAGAGGTACTACTCTTCCCTGAACACACCCTATACCCCAAATATTTTCAAATATGCTTTCAAATATTCAATGTTAAAGCTACAATCATTTAAAGTAGACAATAATGAAATGAAAACAACACTCTGCTGTGCTTAACACCAATTCTTTTAAAGAAACAAATAACATTACTTCTGCAGGAGCTGATTGAACTGCCCAATAGCTATATTACCAACCGGTTTGGAAAATTTCTGAAAATGTAATCATTCGCTCTGGCACACCACCGGAAGAATATCTTAGAATGGATTTTAGAAGGATTAATGTGGTTGAATATGCAGGATGGGCCGAGATGGGGTAACACCAAAAGGAGGGACAGCAGTTAGGAGGCCATTACGAGAATTCAGGTGAAAGGCAATAAGCATTGGACTGAAGTTGTTGGGAAAATAAGGTTGCAAGAGAAATTAAACATGAAGAAATGATAGGATTTAAGTGCTGATTAGACAGAGAGGTAAAAGAGGAGTTCAAGATAATAGGATGGAACTGGAAGGGATCTGAGAGTCAAGTGAATAGTGTTTACTATGTGCCTCCTGCTTTGGATTCAAAGAAAGCTCCCCCCCCCAAAAAAAACTCCCAATAAGCACAACCATCAGTCTCTGCCCTTAAGGAGCTTAATTCCTAAGGGGAGAATCAACATGCAGACAACTATGTAAATATATTATATTTGGGGTTTTGTTCTGTAGTTTTTCAATCACAACTCTTCCTGACCCCCATTTGGGTTTTTTTGGCGAAGATACTGTGGTCTGCCATTTCCTTCTCCAGATGATTTTACAGATGAGGCAACTGAGGCAAACAGGGTAAAGTGATTTGGTCAGGATCACACAGCTAATGAGTGCCTGAGGCTGGATTTGAACTCCCGAAGATGAGTCTTCCTGATTCCCAGGCCAGTGCTGTACACTGTACCACCTAGCTGCCCTCCATCCAACGTATTACACATAAACATGTATATGACAAATTGGAAGTAACCTCAGAGGGAAGGCACTAGCATTGAGGCAGACAAGAAAAGCTCCTTGCAAAAGGTGGGATTTTAGTTGCTACTTGAAGGAAGCCATGAAAGCCAGGAAGCGAAGGTGAAGGAGGACACTACATGCATGGAGAAGGGCCAGTGAAAAGTCATAGTTGGCAGAGGGAGAGTCTTGTTTGAAGAGCAGTAAGGAGGTGGATGTCACTGAATGGAAGAGGGTGTGAGAGGAAGGAAGCTGCAATGCCTGCATCCATTCCAGGAAAGTACACATTTGGTCAGAGTATCATACGATGCGGTGCGAAAGGGACCTCTGAGGTCACAGAATCCAAACCCCTCATTTGACAAAGTCAGAAGATGAGGCCCAGAAAGACTAGACTAGCTCAGGGTCACATAGCTAGTAATGGACAGAAACACATGATTCCAACCCAGGTCTCCTGGCTCCAAAGCTAACACTGTCAAGATAGCATGGACTCACCTAAATGGAAAGAGGGACATGTTGTGAGTAACATGTATCTTTCAGAGATGTAGACAAGTCAGAGCTGAGAAGCAAAGCAGTTACTCAGTAGCATGTTCAGGGCAAGAGTGGTAAAAGGCAACTGAAAACCACGTAGCAGCAGGTGGGGAGAGCTAAGCTCAGTGCGGGAATGAGTGGGTGAGTGGCTAGGGGCAGGGATCTGAAACCCAAAGGGGTAGTTCCACATGCCAGTGAACTCAACCTCACAAAGGTCTAGATCGGGGTGGGGAACCTGAGGCAGGCCTAGACGCCCCATGTGGCCTGGGTGTGGCCCACTGACTGAGTCCAAGTTTTACAGAACAAATCCTTTTATTAAGGGAATTTTGTTCTGTGATGTTTGGATTCAGTCAAAGGTGCACTTGAGGACCTAGAGGGCCACATGTGAACTCACCTGCTGCAGGTTCCCCACCCCTGGTCTAGGCTAGGAGAAAGAATGAAGAGAAGGGTGGGGGGCATTGAATTCATACTCAAGGAACTTCTGGGGCCAATGGCTTCATATCTGCATATCCGGGTTAATGCCAAGCATTCATCCCACTTGGATATCTACACATCATCTCCAGCTCAACCTGTCCACAGCCAAACTTCCGATGTTTCTCACCTCTTCCTCCTGATTTCTGACAATCAGATCACTGCTTTCTCTCTTACTCAGGCTTGAAACTGATCCTGTGGTCCTATGGTTTGAGGGCAGTGTGTAAATTTCACTGGCTGGAGTCAGAAGACATGGGTTTGAGTCCTAGCTTGTTGGCTATTGTCTCTGTGATGAACAGATTCCTTCCCTTCTCCAGTTCTCACTTTCCTCCTAGATAGACACAATGATCTCTACCCCCTCTAGGGATCATCTTACATCTCTTCCTCCCAGTCCTGCCTAAACTCCTCAAGGCCATCTATAAACAGGGCCTCGGCTTCCTTTCCCCTCACTCTTAACTCTTTGTAGTCCGGCTTGTGACCTCATGACTCACTGAAACTGCTCTCTCCAAAGTTACCAATGATTCTTCATGGCCAAATCTAATGACCTTTTCTCTGTCATCATCCTTTGTGAGCTCTCTGTAGCCACTGACACTATGGATCAAATATGAGGCATTACAGCCAGGAGTACTTATGAGTACAACTGAACCAGACTACAATATAATTAGGAAATAGTTAACAAAATAAATAAAAATACAATAAAACATAGAAAATGGAAATTTGTGGATTTCTGAGTCAACATGTGGCAGGAAAAGCCCTGTTTCTCTATGAGTTACCTCACTAGGAGCGGCTGGACTTCTGGAGAACCCAGGGCAGGACAGGCAGGCTCAAGAGAGGAAGGTGCACATATGGCTGTGGTTACTGCCCTGAGCCCATCAGAACAGGCTGTAGCAGAAGTCTGTGTGTCAAAAAGCCACCAAACCCCACCTGCCCACACAGTCACCTTCATCTGTGGAAGTCACCTTTTCTCCCCGTGCTGAACTGAGCAAGGCTGGGCCCATGATCAGGCTGAGCCTGAGCTGGTCCCTCTGGGAGCGAGAGGCCCCCTTCCAGACTCCTGGCCTGGCCTATGTAACCTCAGGCAGCTCCTGTCGGAGGTTTGCCAGCTGACAGAGGTAGAGATAATACAGTCCTCCTCGTGGCAGGCCAACTTCCAGGCACTGCATGGATGCCATTTCCTCCCTGGGTGTTCCCACCTTTCTTCATGTATGGTACATCTCAGCTCACCAGTGAACCACAGCACTTGGGCCCCACTTCTTCTGACATTTTAAAGAGCTGGGGGGGGTGAGGCTTGGGAGGAGGTGCAGGGGGAGAGCACTTGAGCTAAGGAGAGCATGCCTTTGCAATGCGGTAGAGTTCGGCAGGGCTGCGGAGTGTGACCACCTCTGTGCTAATCCCAGCTCAGACACAAGCCTGCTGTGTGACCTCCAGTCACTTCCCATTTCTGGGCCTCACCTCTTTGCTCTATAAAATAAAGGAGTTGCACTAGATCAGGCGCCTTTACTCTGGGGTCACAGATTTCAGGGGGTCTGGGAACATAGATGGGGAAAAAATGATAGCTTTATTCCCATGTAATTGGTTTCCTTTGTAATGCTATATATTTTATTTTATGCATTTAAAAACATGATTCCAAGAAAGGGGTCTAAAGGTTTCACCACACGGTGAAAGGGATTCAGAACACAAAAAACCATAAGAGGTCCTGGACTAAGTAAATCTCAAGGCTTTCTTCCAGCTCTCATAGTCTATAATTGTGGGTATAACTGGGGTTGGAGGAGACTACATACTACATGAAAAGAAAACCTGGGGGAAAGGGAACATGCCTCTTGTTCCTCCCAAAACTCCAATACACTTTTTGTACAGGAAAAACCCAGGCCCTAAAATGTCTGTCTTTGAATACCAGGGCAACGATCTTTATTTCTTTCCTTGGTAATACACCTAAAGCAATGTCCCAGAAGCACAGAATTTGAGAGTTTGGGCTGGGTCTCAAGGGCCACCCAGTCCTACCCATACTTGACAAAGAATCCTCACTGAAGCTCTGCATAGAAGCCTTCTTGAGCGAGTCCAGTTCACTTTTGGACAACACTGATTGTCAGAACGTTGGCTTTGGGTTTTTTTTTTCCTATCATCAAGCTCACATTTTCCCTTTTGTCATTTCCAGTCATTGCTTCTGGTTCTGCAAGAAGACACCTCAACCAGCTGAAAAATGAACACTTGGGTCGCATCAGTCAGCACCTTATCTTCTTGAAATCAGTGATTTTTTTCACCAACTGCTTGGCAGACACGGGTGGTTTAGAAACCAGCCCTCCTGCAGGCTCTTTTGAGAAGCTTCGTGCAAAGGCAGATGCCTACCTGGGGGGACTGGAGGAGTAAGGATCAGACCCCCAGGCTCCAGGCACCTGAAATTCTATGATTAAAGCTTCATTCCTTTGGTTTAAGACACTTCCACATCAAAGAAGCTTCTGTTAAAATGCAAATCCTGCTCCCCGCACTGTACCCCATAATAAGCCCCTATCCAACAAAATGCGTTCTTCCCAGCTTCTCTAATCCCCAGCGCTCCATGGACTGCTTTCTACCTTCAAACACACTCCAGGCTCTCCTGACTTCAAAACCAAACCAAACCCCAACACCACAATTAGGCTGGCCCTTACTCCTTCTTTCTTGCTCCCATCCAATTTCTCCCCTTCCTTTCGTCGCCAAACCCCTTGAACCTGTGTTCCAGACCCATAGCCTCCACTACTCTAAACCCAGGTCCTCCTGAGTCCCTCCGGTCTGCTTTCTCTCCTTCCTTGTCTTCTGTGATTCATTATGTTCCCAACTGAACTCATTTGTGGTCCCCCTAAACTTGGCTCCCTTTCTCAACAACCACCCATGGAATGTAAACTCCTGGAGTGAGTGGGGGGTTGTTTTTGGGTTTTGTCTTCATGCTCCCAGGGCCTAGCACAGAACATGGATAGCACAGAGAGTGTTCCACTTCACAATCCCACCTTGTGCTGAGAGCATCCTGGTGTTCCAGGATAGAATCCTGAGAGTGGGATGCCTAGAGCAGATCTCTCACTGGCTCCTGTGGCTGCTTCCGTTGAAATGTCTCTTAGAATTGCTCAACCCTTGTGGTCCTCATGGCCACTGCCCTAGTTCAGTCCCTGGTCACCCCAATTACAGCAACATCCTCCCCAAATTCCTGGGCTCTCTCCGAGCCAGAATGGCTACCACTAACAGGTGAATTTTCCTAAAACATCGATGTCTTTGTACTATTGATTTGCTCAAGAACCTACAATGGCTCCCCCTCCCATCTTCTGCTCCAAAGTCCTCTGCCAGACAGACTTTCCTGCTCCCATCATCATCCCACCAATTTTCCTTTTATTCTTCAACACATCTCACACTCCCTGTTCATTCCAACCTCCAAGCCTTCATGCATACTGTTCCCCTTCTCCTCTCTTCATCTCATCCATAATGACTTCTCTGAGTCTGCCAGCCCACACTGAATTCCCCTTCTTGGAACTCTTATACTTCCAGTCGGTACCACTGACTACGATGCTTCATTGCATTGGAATTATTCCATTTCCTCTGTGTGCTCCATGAGGGTCAGAGTGTGACTTAGGATTGGTTTTGTAGCTCCACAGCAATGACTACAGTGATATGTGATATGACTATCACAGATGAGAGACAAGAGCAGACCCCAGAAGATAGAGAAGAGTGCTAAGGAGGCATAAATGAGTTGGGTCCTGGAAGCCTGAGGCCAGAGAGTGGGGAGTTAGTAGAGCGCAGCAGAGGGTGGAAAGGAGATTGGCAGGCTAGCTATAGGATTTAGAGCTGGAAGAGACCATAGGGATCATCTAGTTCAATGTCTTCATTTTGCAGATGAGGAAACTGAGGCAACAGAAGGGGCAATGGTTTGTCCAAGCTTACACAGAGAGTTAGTAAAAGAGCTAGAATCCTATCCCAGGTCCTCTGATTCCAAATAAACTGCTCTCTTCATTACATTACTGTTGAGAGAAGAGCGACCAGTAGGTAGGAGGTCATCTAGGAGGTAGGTTAGTGAGGAGATCAGGAAGCAGGACACCAAGGAAACTACAGACTTCATGATGAGTTGCTCATTAGTTGGTACTGTTCTCACGTGAGGGAGAGAAGGCACTACAGGCTGTCATACCAGCTGATCCACACTACTGGGCAGCTCCCAAATCGCATCTTGTCTAAGGCTAAGTTAAGGGAAGTCCCATGTCTGCTGCTACTGCACTGGCAAGGTAGGGAGTGAAGGAGTGAGGAAGATGTGCACACACACACACACACACACACAATTTAATGGATCTTGCCTTATTTTAGCTCTTTCTAAAAAGTATTTTTTCAAATTTCAGGTTTGTTTTTTAATATTCTTCTGAAATTTTGAATTCCAAATTCTCTCCCTCCCTCCCATCTTCCCCCATCCTCTGAGAAGGCACACAATATGATATCAATTATACATGTGAAAGCATGCAAAACATATTTCCATATTAGCTATATTCTTAAAAAATCTAGAAAAATAAAGAAAGTGAGAAAGTTATACTTCAATTTGTACTCAGAGTTCATCAGTTCTCTCTCTGGAGGTGGATGGCAATTTTCATTATGAATGTTTTGGAATTGTCTTAGATCACTGTATTGATCAGAGTAGCCAAGTTTTTCACAGGTGAGCATCATTACAACATTGCTGTTACTGTGTACAATGATCTCTGGGTTCTTCTCACCTCACCTCACAGTTCATATAAGTCTTCCCAGGTTTTTCTGAAAGCATCCTGCTCATTATTTCTTATAGCACAATAATATTCCATCATAATCATGCCACAACTCATTAGCCATTGCCCAATGGATGAGCATCCCCTCAATTTCCAGTTCTTTGTCACCACAAAAAGTTAGCTCTAACTTTTCAAAGTCATAAAATACCATAATCTCAGAGTTGGCTGGGAACTCCAAGGCCATGGAGTCCTACCCATACTTGGCTAAAGAACTCCTCTATATCATCCTTAACAAGTGGCCATCTAGCCTTTGTTGAAAGATTTCTTGTGAGGGGGATCTCTTCCACTTTGGGATATCTCTAATCACTCTGCCCTAGAGTCACCCTGGACATGCTTATGCCCCCTTCTGGGGGGCAGAGTGGTCTTTTAGTTCTCCTATAGTCCCAATCTAGCCTCTCCCGGTGAAGCCCTGCCTACCCCAGGTGGGTAATTTTTTTACATACTAATTGAAAGATTGATTTCTGCCTCCTCCCGGCATAGGTTTGGTCTGAAGTCTGCAAGCTAAGGTGAGCAGCCCATCTGGCAGAATTCCAATGTCACTCCCATCCCAGGGATGTTGACATGGAAACAGGTAGTTTGAATCCAGATGGTCCCACCTTGCCCAAGGCAGAGTAGGTGGGGATTTCTGAAAGGGGGTAATTTTAGGGGCTGGTAAGCTTAGCTCAAAAACATTTCCCCAACACTCCCTGAAATTCCACCTATTAAAGAGTTTGTCTGGGCCTTTTCAAAGGTAAAATGTCCCTGGAGGGTTTAGCTTATTAGCTTTAGATGAATTAGTTCCTAACACCTAGTTTTTGGATGGGGGAAAGGGAGGAAGGGAAGGTAAACAGGAGATGTGTTTTAGAACACAGGGGCACTTTGGCAAAGGGCAGAGGCAGTAGAAGTAGGACAGCAAAGACAAACTTTGAGGATTTCAGTTTTTCGGAAGGCCTTGGCCCTAGATGATGTAGCAAGCCTTCCCTGGGCCAACAGTGTTGCACACCTAGCCCACAGCCTATAAGAACATGGTCACTGTGCCTATAAAAGCAAGGATACTCACTCTTGCACTGATTACCTCATGAGGTTGTTGTAGGGAAGACAAAAGTGCTATAGAAATATGAACTATTAACATTATTTATTATTATTAATGGAAATATGAACTCATCTTTAGATAGTATTTTCAGAGTATAAAAGCATGGATTGTTACAGCGTCAGAGCCAGGAGGACTCTTAGCCATCATCCTCTAGTCTGATTGCCTCATTTCACAGAGGAGAAAACAGAGGTTCAAAGAAGGCAGGCGACTTGTCCAAGGCCCCAGAGCTGGTCTGAAGCAGGGACAGAACTAGATCTCTTATCTCCTGGGGCACTCCTCTTGACACTGTCCCAAAGCCACATCAGCAAAGCCCTTTCCTCACAACAACCCTGGGAGGAAGAGGGTGAATGTACCTTATAGATAACCATCTTGCAAAGGAGGAAGGGCAGGCTCAGAGAGGTTAGAGTGCCAGCTGAGGGCTAACTAGCTAATAAGTTTTGGAGACAAGATTCAAACTTAGGGGCCCCTCACAGGCCAAGTCAAGGCCTCTTTCCGCAACATCACAATGCCTCCAACCTAACCAACCTTTCATCACCTATTTCTCCTTGTCTGAAATGGTAATGTCTGGTGCCTAAATAAAGCCCATTCCTGCTTCCCCTTTCAAAGCATCAGTTGGCAAATAGACCTTGACTTCCTGTTTTGAAGAGACATGATTTATTGGCTTAAAGATCTCAGTGGAGCCACAAGAACATAGCCATGGGGTGACAGTCCTCCCCCCAACCTAGCAACATTCCACACCTGCTCCCAAGCTTCTCTGAGGCTAAGTGAGCTGGGAAGGAGTGGGAGCTGGGGGTAAGGGGGAGGGAAGAACAAGTAAATCTCCTGGGCTGTGTTTGGTTTCCCAGCTGCTATCCCCTCCCTCTTCCTCCCTGACTTCCCTCCCCCATGCCAATCCCAGCCTTCTCCTTGTGCTACCACTGAATCCAAGAAGCTGAATCTGCTCTGAAGGTCTCAGAGCTTTTGCTTTCACACTCCACCGGCTTCTCCTCCACTTTGGATGTGTGTTGTTCTCTGCCCTCCTACGGCCATCGGTATCCCTCTCACAGTGTCCCCTCCCATTGCCAAGGGCCCCTCATATTTCAGTTGCACTTGGTTGCTCACTTCCTCCTACTTATTGCCCTCACTTCCACACCCATGCCAAAGCAGCATATAGTGTAATGGAAAGAAAAACACAAAGGTAAAGGCCCTGGCTCCTCCACTTTCCTCTGCTTGTGGGCAAATCACTTCCCCTCTCAGAGACTCAATTTCCTCCTCTATGTTTCCTCTTCTGCAGAATTGGGATAAAAAGATTTGTGCTACCTACTTTACAGGGTTGTTAGGAGGGAAAAGCTTTTGGGACTTAGGCCAAAACTTAGAGGTCCAAGCAGGATTTATGGGGTTTGGGGTGGAGGGCCTTCTCTTCGCCTTAGGAATGCTCCCTGATCACAGGCAGAGGAGAGAACTGCACGCATGGCATGGTTTCAGTGGTGCAGGCCTGGCACCCCAGTCCAGTTATCTCCCCTATAATCTCTCCTGTTGCCTGACCCCATGATACCTGTTTTGGGTGACAGCAGGGTTTTTCATTGGCTACAATGTAACCTTCAAGTGTGTGTGTTTGGGGGTATTGATGTAATAAAGGTAATAATGCAAGTCCCATGGCTGAAAGACAAAACTCTTAACTCCTCTCCTTAACTTTTATTCCGGCTCAAATTCATTTGTATGCCATAAAGCACCTGAGCTAAATCAGATAGTTGTTTGAGATTTACCCCAGATACAGAAGGCTAAAAAAGATTTAATCTTAGCTCAGAGGCGCTCTACTGACTTTTGCTCAGCAGCCTCCTTAGCTAGGTGTGGTGGCCTACAGCCTCTAGCTGTAACAAAAGAGATGCCAAGCTGTCCTTATTAGGGAGAGTCTTATCTAGTTACTGTACTCTAGAAAATGGGACCAGAAATGGCTAGCAAATGGTACTGAAGGGATAAAGTCCGGAAGCTGGTAGTAGAAAGAATCTTGACCATGCACTGGACAGAGATGCCCAGTAGTTACTAGCAGAGCACTTCCCATCAGAGACAATGCATGCACCAGGAAGCAAACATAAGACTAACAACAACCACAAGACAATGGAGTAGCATGCTCAGTGGAGAGTAGCATGATGATATCACCAGAAGGCATCAGTATCCCTGAAGCATAAGACTTATGGCTTGCCCCTCCTCATATGTTCTCATGCCACATGCATTTCACACATATATTGTGTCTCGATATGTGATTGCTAAACATGCTTACTCTTCGTGCTGATGATAAATGTATTTGTGGAAGAATACAGCCAGGATTTATGAAGGAATTGTGCTATTGCTACTTTTCTTACTGTACTATTGTATTAAATGCCTTTGCTTTAAACTAACTGTATCCTCTGGCTGATTAGAAAAGGTAAACACATTGGTAGGGGCTCGTGAGCAACAGTGTTGAGTGGCTGCCAACCAACAGACCTGGGGTAACCATCTAATAAGGAACTCACATGAGAAAGAGGGTTACCTAGTGCTATGATTACCTTCCTTTAGATCTTGAAGGCTTATCTGGCTTCTAGAGTCCCCCGTAAAAACAAAGATACCCCTGGGGAAGAAGAGAAACAACTTAAAGGAAAGAATTAGTTGATTGCAGAGAACAAAATGGATAGGTTAAGAACTAGACTTAGGAAAGGAGGGATAATAATAATAGTAGTTGATATTTATATAGTGCTTTAAAACTTTCAAAGTATGATATAAATATATGTATATATGTATGTATGTATATTCTCAGTTAATCTTCATAAGACCCATGAGTTTAAGTGCTACTGTTATTCCAGGAGTACGAGGGCTGAGAGAAGTTAAGTGACTAGACCAAGGTCACAAAGGTTGAAAATGGCAGAGGCAGGATTTGAACTCAGGTCCTTTGTCTTCAAATCTAATGCTTTTAGGATCTGGATTCACATCCCAGCTTGGATACATACTAGCTATGTGACCTTGGCTAAGTCACTTCCCCTACATGGGCCTCAGTTGCCTCCTCTATAAAATAAAAGGCTTGTATTAAATCGGAGGTTCTTAACCTTTTTGGTGTCATGAATCCCTTGGTAGTCTGGTAAAACCTGTGAACCCCTTTTCAGAACAATGATTTTAAATGCAGAAAATGAAATATAGAGGGTTATGAAGGAAACCAATGATATTGAAAAACAATTACTAAAATATGAAAAGCTCCAAGTTTATAGATACATGCCCCCTCCTCCTCCATGAAAAATATGCACAAATGAGAAGGATGTGGAGTCCAGGGTAAGAACTTTTGGCCTAGGTGGTTTCGGACATCCCCTTTAGCTCTGACATTCTATGGCCTAATCTCCATTCTATGCCAGAACAGGGGAGCAGAATGACAGAGGTGAGAATCCCCATGACTTATTGAGGGGACAATACTTAGATCATATTCATGAGGTTCATTTATCCCTCCAGACGCACCCACATCCTGCTCCCCACACCCCCAACTTCTTGCTTCTCACACTCTGGCTCTGCATTCTCCCTCTCTTCCACAAGGTGGCAATGCAGCTGCACTGCCATACCATTAGGTCAGTGGCTCAACTGAGAAATGAATAGATACACTATAGCCACTTCTTCCCAAAATAACACATCCCGAAATGATATTTTCCCATAGGCCTCAAGAAAATCACCACTGAACATTAAAACAATGCCAGCTACTACCATTTCTCTAGCATGTTAAAAAGTTCACAAAGTACCTGCCTTTTGGCAAGTGTCAGGTAGAGAGAGAAAGTATTAGGCCTATTTACAGCTGAGCAAACTGAGGCTTTCAGAGAGGAAGTAGATGGAGCCTGAATTCAAATTCATCTGGATTATGACCAATACCGCCATACTTGAGTATTTATTTACTGTGTGCCAGATAGGCTAAGGATGCAAAGATACAGCCCTTGCCCACCAGGCATTTTTTTTAACTAGGTCAGGGACAAAACATGTGCCTGGCAAAGATAATCACAGATTGCTTATATCGTTCTATGTGCCAAACGAGTGACATCGGTAATGGTAAGTGGGATCAGAGCTCAGAGGGGGTAGATAGCTGTGGTCAGGGGTAGTTAAGGAAAGTGACAGAGAAGCAAGGGCAGGATTCCCATGAGCAGCGGAGGAGGCGGGGATAACTCTAACTTCAAATTTAGAGCTTGGAAGGGATTTCGGAGATCTGACCCAATCCTCTCATTTTTGACATGGGGAAGCTGAGGATTAGGGAGGGAAAGTGACTTGCCCCAGCCAAGGTCACACAGCTAAAAAGCAGCAGGGGTGGGATGTAAAACCAAAGTCTTCTGGCTTCAAATGCAGTTTTCCTTCCACTACTGCTTGTTTGGGGATAACGTTCTTTGACTACCAGGAAGTTTCTTTTGGAAGTATTATAGGTGATGAGATAGGAAAGGTCAGTGGAAGCCAGGTTGTGGAAGGTCCTCAAATACACACGTGAAGGAGAAAAATACCACCAAAATGCTTTTTATTGGCTGAAACTTGAATTAAATCTAAATATTTCCAACAAGCAGCAAGCATTTGGCCATGTGCTCTGTGCCCAGCATCATTCTGGGCTATTTGGGAGATAGCATTGGTGTCTGATGTCCAGAAATTTGAAGGCTAGTTATGGGGAGAAAAGCCAGATACACGAAACATATACAGCAGTACATAAGAAGCCTTAAGATATATGGTACTGACTGTGTGTGATATAGCATTCAAAAAAGAATAAGCTTTGTGAAGCCTTAAGTAGTTGGGGAGGTGAAAAGAACAAATCTTTTAGGCATGGATAGTTCTCCAAACTTTAGGAGAGGAATTCCCAGTTCAAGTCAATATGACTGTACCATGTAAGCCATTATACAGTGGACAATGGCACAGTCCCTGCCCTCAAAGAGCTTAGAGTTTACCAGCAAGATCCCAACTCAAGAGTCAGATCTGGGCTCTGCTCCTATTCACCTTGAAAAAGCCTCTTTCATTAGATTGGCCTTCATTTCTTCAGGTTCCTTCCATCTCTGAACCCTATAACCTCCCAATGGTGTCACAGATTTATGATGCATGGTGTATTATTCATGATCTAAAATGTATTCCAAAATAAAGATATTACAAACTAGACTGTGTTAGGGGCAAAGGAGATCTGGAGACAGTGAGCTAGGGAAATGTGAGGAGGGACAACTCTCAGCTAGGAAGACTGGGGAAAGTTTAATGGAAGACATTCCAAGAGCATTTTTATTATTGCGACCTCTTTCACTACTTCTGCTAAGTGCTTTCCCTTTGTCTTCCCATCTTCAGCTCCCTGTACCCTCACCTGAATGGCCTCGAAGTATGCACTAGTAATCCCAAACCCCTAGGGAAAGAGGAAGCAAACTATGGCACTAATGGGCAATAGGCCACCAAAAAAATGTAAAAAGATGCTGACCTTCATCTCCCAGGTCCCAAATTCCTTTTCTGTGCATCCAATGTCCCTAGCCTATTCTCCCAGGGAAGAACACAGTACTTTCTGGTACAGTCAAAAGAGCCCTAAATGGAGAAGCAAAAGATGGGTTTGAATCCTGGCTCTGCCACTTATTACCTATGTGACTTTGCGCAAGCCCCTCTGAACGGAATGAGCTCTAGGGTACCTTCCACTTCTATGCTTATGATCAATGTTTCAGGAGATCGATAATGTCATTTGTGTGGGTGCTTCCCAAACCAAGACAGATCACAAGCCTTCTTGGCCCCCTCATCCTGGGCATTTCTTCTCCAGGTCCTCCTACAAAGCCCTTGGAAATGAAACACTTTTTCTCCTTCTACTGGCATTTCAGATATCAGAGGGGCTGGGGTGGGGGTGGGGGGGCTTGGAGACCTTGCTATGATCTCTGTGGCCAGCCCTGAGGGAAAGTGCCACTCAGGGATACCTCCAAAAAATGGCTCTGTCATGGCGGATCACATGTGTCTTGTCCTTGCCTTAGTCTCTCTTCTCCCTGCCCTGAGTTCTTTCTCATCCCTTGCCTATACCTTTAGATTACCACTGCCCCCATGGGTACTGCTAACCCCTGGAGCGCCTCAGTCCTAGGAAGGTTGCTGATACCTATCCTGGTAAGATCTCGCAGGATTTGAAAGACTAGCACTCACCACTGAGTTTTATCCCACATAAGTAGCTAAGACTTCAGGACACAGCCATCCAGTATTTCTCTGGTCACCTACAGTGGGCCCCCCTTTAGCCTGGGCAGTCATTGTTGACAATACAGCTCCCATAGTTCACTAGGGCTACCAGCCTGCAAGGGCTCACCCCACAGCCATCTGTGCCATTCAATGTAAGAGTCTGAAAACTGGTCCAGAAGCCCCTGCCAGACCCAGCTCACATTTCTGGGAATTTCCTGCACTAGGCTCAAATCTATGAACAAAACTCTGTCTCTGTTTCTAAGGAAGATCTTGGAACCATTGAGAATCAGGACTAGGTTTCAAATTCATAAGGAAACCCAGATGGCTTTTTACTCCAAACAGTTCTCCCAGCCACATTCTCCCGGCCTGTAATTTGGCTCTTCATTGCCAGAGGCATGACCTCCAACTAACAGAACTGGAGGTGTTTAAGTGATTTTGCTGGCCTGTCACTGAGATGGCTGTTCCTGTAACGTTCTCTCAAATAGTCAGGAGAGTTTCCTTTCAAAATCCTGGCAGCACAGCTTAGTGGGAAGAGTGCTGGCCTGGGCACCAAGGGACCTGGGTTTGAATCCTGCCTCCAACCATTACTGCCTGTGTGACCTTGGATAATTCACATGACCTTGCCTCTCCTACTTTGGAACACTACTTGCACTTCCTAGCTCCCAGAACTGTTGTGGAGCATGCAGGGACTGAAACTTGGTCTCCTTAATACTATGCTGTAACCCAGTGATGTCAATCTCAAATAGAAACCAGGACCACTAATCTGCACATAAAGACTTCTTTGGGCCACAGATTGACTTAGCTATGTACTATTCTACATTTTATTATATTTTTATTTAGTTTGTTAAATATTTCTCAGTTATATTTTATCTGGTTTGGGCCTCACTCAGGAATATTGTGGGCCACAGGTGTTTGACATCTCTGCTCTAAACAACTGAACTAGCCAGTCAAATATTGGTCAGCACCATCAGAGTATACTACGGGGAGAGGGGCAGGGAAAAGGGAAGGGAATAAGCATTTACATAGCACCTACTATGTGCCAGGCACTTTGAGCTACACGCTTTACAAATATTATCTCCTTTGGAGGTAGGTGTTATTATTATCCCCATTTTAGAGATGAGGAAACTGAGGCACGGGGTGGCTAAATGACTTGCCCAGCATCCCACAGCTAGTAAGTATCTGAGGCTAGTTTTGCACTCAGGTCTTCCTGATTCTAGCCCCAGTGTTCTTTCTGCTGTGCCATGTAGCTGCCTCATCTATTAAATATTTTCAAAAATCCTCCCTCTGGTCTATAATTTATGTCAATAGTTCCTCCCTACATGTTGTGCTTTATCACTGTGGATGGCTGATGTACAATGGTGGCAAGCTAGCACAGAAGCACTATTCTTGCTCCTACAATGAATGGCTCTTTCCCCTCCAGATAATATTTTAGAATGGGCTTTGGTTCGTCTTACCCCAGAGGTGTCAAACATGTGGCCTGCAAGTGGCTCACAGCCCTCAGGCCCACAACACTTCCAAGTGCCACCGAACCAGATTAAAATGTAATTGGGAAGTATTTAACAAGATAAATAAAAATACAATAAAACACAGTTAATATAACATTTTAAAAGTAAGTCAACATATGGCCCTCAGGGATCTTTCTATATAGTTTGGGTGCCCTGTTTCTATTTGAGTTTGGTACCACTGCCTTACAACATGGCTCACTATTGCCTAAAATATTTTTTATGTGGGGAGAAGTGGCAAAAGCTCTTATTCCACAAATCAAAACAAGGCTTAAATGCAAATAACCCAGAAAGAGGTAACAGATTCACAGTAATATGTAAATAACTAGCACTGCTATCTCATCCTTTCCTAAGAGTAGGTTTTGAGGGCAATGGGGGAAGAAATGAAAGCACTGAGTGCCTGAAGGCAGAACAAAAAATAGCGAAAGGGTACAGAAAGGGGAAACTGAGGTCAGTGAAGAAAAGCTTCCCTGATTTGTTCAGGGTCTGTCCTGATCATCAGAATCCTCATCCTTAAATACTACATCAAGAGTATTTAGGGAGATACTACGGGGCATCAGGTGTCAAGTGCCAACCATGCCCAGTGAGTGGGGTTCCAAAAATTCCAAAGTAAACACAGTAGCTGGTGTATTCCTTCTCCAGGAACTGGTACTCAACAAGCAATATGGACAAGATGACCTGCTCCTTACAAGTGAGCACAGGTCCAATCTGTGACAAATTCTGAGTCATCACATTTCACAGCCTTCACTGAATCTTAGACTTACAGAATCTTAGCATTGAAAGGGGTTTCAGAAGCTTTCAAGACCGATCTAAGAGTCTAAAGAGCTAAGGAGATGAGACTTGTTTTGCTCGGCCCCAGAGGGCAGAGTTAGGCACAATGGACAGAAGTGGCAGTGTCAGAATTCCTTCTACAAGTGTAGGTTATCCAGCCAGCACTTGAAACTCTTTTGTGCCAAGGGGAGCCCACCACTTTCCAGCACAGGCCGCTTCACTAACTGTCAGGAAGAAAGCGGAAATCTGCCTCTCAGCAACTTCCACCAATGTGGCTTTGTTCTGCCCACTCTGAGGCCAAGCAAAATAAACCCCCCTTTCAGATACTTGAATACAGCCATCATGGGAGAAGCAGCATGATACAGTGGAATGACACCTAAATTGTCAGTCAGAGTACCTGGGTTCAAATCTCACCTCTGTCATTTACTATGTGTAACAATGGGCAAGTCACTTAACCTCTCTCTGGGCTTCAGTTTCCTCATCAATAAAATGAAGGGATTGAATTAGATGGTCTCTAAGCAATCTTCCAGCTCTAAATCTATGATCCCACAATACTATGATAGTCTTCTTCTCAATGAGCCAAATATCCCCAATTCCTTCACCAGATTCTCTTCTGCACAAATCTATTGCCCTTCACTATCCTGGCTGCCCTCCTCTGGATCCTCCTTGGCTCATTAGATATGCTTTCTAAAATGCAGAATAATATTCCGTAAATAGTCTGACCAGGTCAGTGTACCGGACTCGAACTTCCTTATTACTGGATGGAAAGTGCTTCTTTTAATGATTACCTTTTGGATGCCACATCAGACTGATGACTCACAGCTTGCTAGCAGTTCACTACCCACCTCCCATTTTTTTTTGCACTGCCAATTGCAGAGTCCCATCTCCCCCATTTTAACTTGTGATGTGGCCACCATCTTGGCATGGGAAACCTCTGCCTGCCTGTGGTACCCATTGCTTTCATGCATAAGGTTCACTGCTAAAACACTCCCACAGATATTCTCTGCTGCTCTCATCAAATTTGACCATTCAGTCAGCTGCAAAATCGGAAAACATTTCAATGGGGTCATTGCCAACAAGATGCTAATGATTAAAACAGAATTCCAAGGAGTTTAGAAACTGATTGGGAATGCATAGGATCATAGATTGAGAATTGGAAGGGATCGAAGAGATCATCTTGTCTACTCTGGTCACTTTACAGATGAAGAAGCAGAGGCCCAGAGAGGTGAAGTCATTCACCCAAGGTCACACAGAGTATACAGGGCCAGGATTCAAACCCAGGTCTTCTGATTCTAAAGCAGACGCTCTTCCCGCTGTATCATATGGCCTTTCAGATGTTCACATGGATGATGGAAATGCCAAAGTGGTATATGATTCCATGACAAATTATGAGTGTCACTATAAAACAATAAGACTGATTTTTTTAAAGAGAGGAAAAAATTCAAGTCAACAAACATTTATTAAGTGCCTACTAGATACTGGGTACTGTGCCAGGCTCTGAGGAAATAAAGATGAAAGAAAATAATAACCTCCAAATAACCCTCATTCTCAAGAAGCTTACATTCTGCTGGGGGAAACGGCATGTACATAGGGTAAGGAACGAGAAATTAGATCTGGAGTACAAAGTCATTTTGGCAGGGGAGCAATCAGTAAAGTCTTCTTGGAGGAGGTGGCACTAAAGCAGGGCCTTGAATGAAGGCAGAGGTGAAGAAGCTAAACCCATGCAAAGATTCTGAGGTGGGAGATGGAATGTAGGCAGATTTGGTTGGAATGTCGAGTACGTGAGGGGGAGTAACGTGTCATCAGCCTGGAATGAGTGATCTGTGAACATCTTCCCAAACCCCAGGGTCTCACTCCTACTGGGGGAGGGAACTGGCGAGGCTCCAGCTGCAGGCCTGCCTCCTTCAAGATTTCTGCTGCAGGGCCTGGAGAGACTCCTGGAACACCAGTTGAGTTTTGAAACTCAAATACAACCCACTGCCACAGCTCATAATGCTGAAAACTGTGCCTGCTATATCAATACCCTCCTTCAAAGTAATCTTATGAAATTATACACTTAGCCACTGTGTGTTGGGGAGGGGGAGATTCAGGAGAGGGTGGAGGTCACATGATCAAAGCTATATAAAATGGATTGGAGGGGAAAGGGAGGCCAGAAGATCAACTAAGAAGCTGTTGCAAAATGCCAGGCAGAGATGGTAAGGCCTGAACCCACCTGGTAAGAGTGGGGCAACAGGAGACATATAGGAAGAGACTAATGGAAAAGCTGTTATGAAAGAAGACCAGATATGACCTGGTAACTATAGAGAAGAGAATCAAAGGTGACTGAGGCCTGGGTGACAAAGAATAATGGGGCTGCTGACAGAGCTAGGGAAGTCAGGAGGGAAAGTGAGTTGTACAGGAAAGATGAGGAATTTAGTTTTTTGAACATGGAGTCAGAGGAAAGGTAGGACATCTAAGAGGAAATGTCCACAAAGTATGCAAAATGTTGGACTGAAGCTTTTAAGAGTGGTCAGAGCTAGAGAAGGAGACCTGGGACTCATTCACATGGATGATAGGGTGTAGGGAGAAAAATATAGAAAAGAGAAGAAGAAAGCAGAGGGCTGAGGCTAGAACTTTGGGGAATGGCCACATCTAAAGGTGTGGAAGGAGGAAGACCCAGGAAAGGAATTCTAGATTTATCCTCCAAAAACAGAAGAAGACTTAGCACAATGCAGTGTCATAAACATTCCCAGAGGAGAGACTTTTATGGAAGGGCTGGGTGGTCAGAGTCAAGGAAAATGAAGGCTAAGAATGGATTTGGCATTTATGAAATGACTGGTGGCCTTTGCAAGCACATTTTCAATATAGTGAAGGGAACAGAAGCCAAATTGCGAAGAGGTAAAGTAGGGAGGACAAAATGTACATGACTTGCTCAAGAAACTTAAAAGGAATAGACCAGAGGTTTAGAACATTCACCATGAGGGATGTACTAGGGAAGTAATAGACCCTCTTTGACACCGTAGGCAATTGCCTATTCCATATATGAATTAACTAGGCCCTGGGTTAGCATGTCTAGAAGAGGGAGAAGTCATTCAGATGCCAGGGATCAAAATAACTGGATCCTCTTTAGAACATTGCTCTGGGAGGTAATTCATTGCATATGTCCAAGGGAATCCAAAGCCAGGCCAAGAAGACTCAATTAAAAGTGTACGGCTAGTTCCGTAGGAAACACTTGGCACATGTTCTAAGTGAAATGCAGGTGTGTTAATTGCTCTCCTAGGGAACCCAGCCAGTGTGGGCAGTTCCTGGAGGGACACTTGGGGAAACCTTTAGAAAGCTCACTGTTTGAAAAAAGCCAGGTTGGTTTTCCATTTCCTGAGCACTGTTGGGTTGTTGCCATTGTCCCTCACCTCCTAAATTGGTTTTTCCACCTGAGCCATCTTCTCCCACCCAACCCTGAAGAAAATGCACAATAAAGAAGAATTTCCATGGTAAACAATTTATACACATTGATAGCATGGTATGTTGGGTTCGGAATTGGTGGTAGAAGTCAGTGGTGGGTACGAATTATACTTTTTTTCCTCAAAGAGACCATTTTTACTGGAAGACAGTAACATACGACAGCAGGAGTATATAAATCATTGGATCATGGAATGTTAGAGCCAGGAGGCCAAGACCCAAGCACAAGGCCTCTGATCCCAGATTTTTAAGACTCATCATCTTCCATCTAAATGCTCTGTTAAAACAAGATCAGTTTTGTAGGATACAAAGGCTAATTCTTGGAGGAAAATTATAGTAAAAGGAATACTGGGTCTGGAGTCAGGAGTCTTGGATTCAAATTCTGACTCTCCTATTTACTATATATCTAGGCAACTTTGGACAAGTCCTGTACTGTCTCTGGGCTTAAAAAACAAAGAAGTTGTAGTAGGCAGTCCCTAAGACTATGGTGAATTCTAAATCTGATTAATCAATGACCTCTATCTATTTCCTTAAATAGAAGGCAGCCTTCTCAGTCACAGGGACTAGAACTTAAACTAAAGGCACATTAGAGGTCATCTAGTCTTGCCCTTGCATTTTGCAGATGAAGAAACTGAGGCTGGGACACAGCACATGACTTGTACAAATGTCCCTAACTAATAAGAGTCCAAGACAAAATTTAAGCCAAGTCTTCTGCCTCCAGGGCCAGTATCCTTTTTTCCATCATGAAAAGGAGAATGAGTCTGGCTAAAGAAGGGAAGTCATGGGGAAAAGGGCAAAATGTCCCCAGTGTGGTCCTCATTAAGCTCATTCTCCAGTGTTAGCAACCCCTCTCTTTGGTATGTGCTAGTCTGGAGATGCATAGTGAACAAGCTTAGAATAGCCATTAGTATGCAGTGTAAAGAGAGCCCGGCCCACACAAAGGGCAGCCAGACAATGAGCAGACCCCACAAGTCCTGGAAAGGTGAAAAGCGAGCTTCTGGCCAAGAGCCACTCAAAGGAAAAGAAAACAAATTCAGAAAGGAGTCTTTCTCAAAGTCCCTAGGAAAAAAAAAGAGGGGGAAAAAGCAAATAAAGAGGAGCTTCCAAGGCTATGGGAGAGTGAATCAAGATTTGTCCTTTGAAAATTCTTTTATTGATGCGCATTGTTTTTTATGCTACAATCACTTCCTAATAACAGCTCCCCCGCCCCCTGGGTATCCTCCCTTAGGAAAAAACGCTTAAATAAAACCTGCCCCAAAGAGCTACCACAACTGTGACAGAGTATGCAGTATTTCATACCCAGTCTGCCACAGCTCCAGAGAGAGGAAGGAATGTCCCAACATCTGTCATCTAGAACCAACATTAGTCACAGAATGACAAGAATGTAAGAGTTGGAAGGTCCCTCAGCAGCTATCTAGTCCAAGCCCTCCAACAGAGGGATCCCTACTCTACCATCCCCAATGGGGCTGGCCTCTGCCTGAGGAAAGGGAACACAGCACTTCTCAGGGGAGCCAATTCCACGTTGTGGGGTTGCTTTATTTTAACTTTTTTGCTCTAAACTTAACACCAAAAAAAAGCATTTCCATTCACAAATCAGAACACAAAAAGCAGATTTGATAGGAAACTGAGAATCTCCACTTCATACCACTTACTCTTTAAAAGCATATAATGAATTCTACACTTCCAAACTCTCCTGCTCATCTGTGTTTCCTTCTGACCTTCCTTCTGTTCTCTTCTGTACATTGTAAAAACTTACAATGGATTTTCTTTTGTTGGCATCATTATTGCTAGCCCTCCCTCCCCAGAACACCCTCTCCAATTAAAAACCAAGACAAAAGAAAAGAAAAAATACCCTTGTAACAAATAAGCCCAGTCAAGCAAAATAAATCCACACAGTGGCCATGTCCAAAAATGTCTGTCTCTTTCTGTACCTGTGTCCATCCGTTCTCTATTAGAAGGTAGGTAACATGTTTCATTATTGGTCCTCTCAAGAATTCTTAAGTGTAGGGTTTATGGGATGTTCAAAAGGACTGACACCTCTGGTGTGAGGGCCTTGACTGCAGAGCCCTTTTAAGGGCTGCTCATTCACCTTTACTGTATACCTCCACCCAACTCTCACCTGTAGCTCCAAGAAGCTGCAGCATGTGCAGCAGCCACATCCTGATAAAACCATCTCCGAAGATGGGTTAAGTCAGGTTGAGGGTAACCGACAGGCCTCAAAACTCTCAGTGGTTTAGGGGGATGTATACCCCAAGCATGTGAAGACTTCCCTTGGCAGAATGAGCAGCTGAGAACAATTTGTTCCAACAGCCTTGAAGGAGGCTGAAGGGGGCACTGAGGAGTGCTTAGAACTTGGTCAGACATCAAAGATTGCAGAGTCATCCACTGCATCCTGGGCCATTGACAGTCGTCATGACTTTTGTCTTGCCACTGAACTTGGGTGACTCAGGAAGAGAAAGTGAGGCTGACAACTTTGTTCAGCTCTGCCTCACTTAAGTCCAATTCACGAGCAAGTCAACATCCCATGATAACACTGGTCCTCTTCAAAAATAAGGACAAAGAACAACAGTCATGGACCAGAATTCTTACGTATTTCAAAGTCGTTTTTCTTTACAATACTACTCTCCTTTATGTAAACTCTTCTTCTGGTTCTAACCACTTCATTTTATACTATACAGGATTCTCCGAAATTGTCTTTTTTGAAATTTCTTACAACACAATATTCCATTACATTCACAGACCATAATTTGTTCAGCTCTTTCCCATTTGTCTAAGAGGAAATTTAAGGCACACCCTCAGATTCCAGTTATTTGCTTTTATCCCTACCTCCTCCACTTTTAATCCCCTCTTCAGGATCAAAGTTTGTTTTATTGGTGATTATTTCCTCCCTAGTATTATCCTCCCTTTATACCAACTCTTCCCCCTCCCCACCCCCATCCCCACTTGTTTCCCTGTTCTTTTTGTTATATTTCTACACCAAACTCTTTGTTTAACCCTCCTTTGTTCCTTTTGACAAGAGTGAGGCTTAACTGATGCCCACTCCTCACCAGTCTTTCCTACACACACACACACACACTCACACACACACATATGATATATACACATACATGAACATATATATATATAGATATAGATATAGATATATATAGATATATATATATACTTTTCTCATGCACCCAATTATAAGAAATAGTAAACTCAACTCTAACCCCTTCTTCCTCCTTTCTATACTAGTACATTCCTTTTCTTCTCTTCAAAAATATAACAAAACCATGAGAATGGGAGGATAGGAGAGGGATCCTTGGAGCGGGGTAGGCTAAGTAATAGGAAGGCAAGGTAGCAGGTAGAAGTAAAGTAGAGGAGTCAGGAGGGATAGGAAACAAGAGATACAGAACTTGCTAGGGAAAGTAACTATGTATGTGCATATGTGTGTGTGTATTTATATCTATATAGAAATATATCCACACTAAATTGTAGCCTTCGGGGTGGGGGAGGGAAGGAAGGGTGAAAAAAGAACAAAGTAAAAAGTGCACAGCAGAGAACAAAAGAAAACTTACAAGGAAGCAAAGAAAAGATGGACAGCTCTCAACAAGTGTAGCATTTATCATACGGGCTTTCTTGAAATGAAAATTTATCATTATATATTTTGAATCCTCTCTTATGTTCTGCTGTGCACATGACATGCTTTTTCTTTCTTTTCTTACTTTGTATTTAAGTTCCAATATTTAAGTTTATGATATGTTTTTTTTTCTCTATTCTGTATTTGTGTTCTGGTGTTTGAGTCTAAAACAAAATTTAAAAATTAAAATAAAACAAAAAATTCAAAACAACATGACAGAACAAATCCACCTCTATTTTTCTTATTTAACTTCTTCAATATCCTTTAAAGACATTAGTTTTCCAAAGGGGCACTTGTTTCTTCTCTCCCTGCTACTTTTAGAAAGTTACCACTGTATCATTATACAGCTCCTTTCAATTATTCAAATAATCTTTCTAAGTTTTGCTGGACTCTTGCTTTTGTATTTCAGAGTTGATACTCATCATCTCTGGTCTTTTCATCAAAAATGTTTGTAAGTACACTATTCCATTAAATATTTATTTTTTTCTCCTGTAGGATTATTCTTAGATTTGCAGAGTGAGTTAGTTTTGGTTGTAAACCAATATTTTTTGCCTTCTGAAGTAATAATAATGATAATAAAAATAATATTAGCAGCTAAAATTTATATAGTGCTTACTATGTGCTAGGCACCATGCTAAGTGCTTTATAATTATAATCTTCTGTGAGGTAGGTGCTATTATTATTCCCATTTTACAGATGGGGAAACTGAGGCAAATGAAAGCTTAATGACTTGTCTGGGTGTAGTTACACAGCTATTAAGTGTCTGAGGCCAGATTTGAATTCAGTCCAAGATCTCTTCTCATTTATAATGAAGTTATCAGGTCTTGTATGATGCTGACTGTTGCTGCTCGGTACTTGAGTTGCTTTTTTCAGAGATTGCAATCTCTTTTCTTTAACATAGAAGTTTTAGATTTTTGGCTTTTACTTTTGGGACTTTTACTTTTGCAGTTTTTTCAGGTAGTAATTATTGGAATCTATTTTTCACTTTGCTCTCTGGTTCTAAGAAATACAGGAAATTTTCATTTATGGTTTCTTGAAATAAAATGCCAATGTTTTTCTTTTTTTAAAATGACGATTTTCAGGGTCTTGATTGATTCTTGATCTAATTGTTAATTGATCTGATCTTTCCTTGTCCAGCTTTTCATGCCAGTTGCTTTTATATTAAGTATCTTATATGTTCTTCTGTTCTTTTAATCTTGTAATTTTGTCTTAATGTTTCTTGTGGTTCCATGGAGTCATTGATTTCTGTTTGGGCCATTCTAGTTTTAAGAAAGTCTACTTCTGGGATGATATTTACCATTTTCCATTCTAAGCTGTATAATTCTCCTCTCAATTTTTTCCTCCAGAGCTTTTATTTCATTTTTTAATCTTGTTTCATTTCTTCCTATACTCTTTGTAGAAAATCCATTTTTTTCTTTGAGTTTCTGCTTTGAGTTGTTACAAAGTTACTTAATCCTTTAAAAATATTATATAATTAAAACTATTTTTCTCTCCTTAATAACAATAGCTAACATGTAAGTATCATTTTAAGGTTCGCAAAGCACTTTACATGTTATCTCATTTGATCCTTGCAACAACCCTGGGAGGTAGGTGCTATATGTTACACACTAATTTTACAGATGAAGAAACTGAGGCACAGAGAAGTTAAGGGACTTGTCCAGGCTTTCACAGCTCAGAAGTGTCTGCGCCTGGATTTGAACTCAGCTCTTCCTGACTCCAAGTCCAACACTCTATGCACTATGCCCCCAAGTGGCTTTCTTTTTGGTGACCTTCATTCCTTGTCTCATTATTAATTCTCCCCCTTACCACAGTTGTGAAAGGTACCTTCTTCAATTTTCTTCTAATTTTAAATGATGTGACCTTTTATATTTAGATTGCGTATTTATTTGGCAGTTATTGTAACATAAGGTGAAAGAGGCTATTGGGGGTGGGGGGCACGGAGCCAAGATGGCAGCTGGAAAGCAGGGACTTGCGTGAGCTCCCCGCCAAGTCCCCCCAAAAACCTATAAAAATGGCTCTGAACAAATTCTAGAACTGCAGAACCCACAAAATAGCAGAGGGAAGCAGGGCTCCAGTCCAGGACAGCCTGGATGGTCATTAGGTAAGGTCTATCATGCACAGAGCTGGGAGTGGAGGAGAGCGGAGCCCAGCGTGGGCCGCACAGACCACCCAGACCAGGAGCCAGGCAGATCAGGCCCTAGCACCCTAAATCAGTGAGCTGTGGCAGTTACCAGACTTCTCAACCCACAGACACCAAAGACAACAGAGAGGTTAGTGGGAAAAGCTGCAGGGAGTGTTCGGTCACTGCCCCGGGGGGCAGGGAGGTGGTGCAGCTGCACAACTACAGACCCACCTGGTGGGAGGAATTAAGTGGCAGATCAGAGCAGGAGTGCAGAGTCTGCTTAAGATCTGAGTCAGGTCCAGGTTGGCGGTTCTTGGGGAAGGACGAGTGCTGGTGTGGCAGAGCTGCCTGTATAGAAATACCTCTGAAAACAACAGCACATCCCCTCAAGTTGGAACAAAGTACTCTTTACTCTACAAGCAGTCATAAACTGATGAAAAACTCAAGGGTCAAGTAAGTTGGCTGGGAACATGGCCAGGCAGCGAAAATGCACTCAGATTCAGTCTCAGACTTTGGAATCTTTCTTTGGTGACAAAGAAGACCAAAACATACAGCTAGAAGAAGTCAACAAAGTCAAAGAGCCTACATCAAAAGCCTCCAAGAAAAATATGAGCTGGTCTCAGGCCATGGAAGAGCTCAAAAAGGATTTGGAAAGGCAAGTTAGAGAAGTAGAGGAAAAATTGGGAAGAAAAATGAGAATGATGAGAGAAAACCATGAAAAACAAGTCAATGACTTGCTAAAGGAGACCCCAAAAAATACTGAAAAAAATACCGAAGAAAACAACACCTTAAAAAATAGACTAACTCAAATGGCAAAAGAGCTCCAAAAAGCCAGTGAGGAGAAGAATGCCTTGAAAGGCAGAATTAGCCAAATGGAAAAAGAGGTCCAAAAGATCACTGAAGAAAATACTACCTTAAAAATGAGATTGGAACAAGTGGAAGCTAGTGACTTTATGAGAAATCAAGATATCATAAAACGGAACCAAAGGAATGAAAAAGTGGAAGACAATGTGAAATATCTCATTGGAAAAACCACTCACCTGGAAAATAGATCCAGGAGAGATAATCTGAAAATTATTGGACTACCTGAAAGCCATGATCAAAAAAGAGCCTAGATATCATCTTTCAAGAAATTATCAAGGAGAACTTCCCTGATATTCTAGAGCCAGATGGTAAAATAGAAATTGAAAGAATCCACAGATTCTCAAATGGATCCCCAAAAGAAAACTCCTATGAATATTGTTGCCAATTTCCAGAGCTCCCAGATAAAGGAGAAAATACTGCAAGCAGCCAGAAAGAAACAATTTGAGTATTGTGGAAACATAATCAGAATAACACAAGATCTAGCAGCTTCTACATTAAAGGATTGAAGGCCTTGGAATACCATATTCCAGAGGTCAATGGAGCTAGGATTAAAACCAAGAATCACCTACCCAGAAAATCTGAGTATCATGCTCCAAGGCAAAATATGGATTTTCAATAAAATAGAGGACTTTCAAGCTTTCTCAGTGAAAAGAACAGAGCTGAATAGAAAATTTGACTTTCAAACACAAGAATCAAGAGAAGCATGAAAAGGTAAACAAGAAAAAGAAATCACAAGGGACTTACTAAAGTTGAACTGTTTTGTTTACATTCCTACATGGAAAGATGATGTATATGATTCATGAGACCTCAGTATTAGGGTAGCTGACGGGAATATGCATATATATATATATGTATATGTGAGTGTGTATGTATGTATATATGTATGTGTGTGTGTATACACACACACACACACACACACACACACACATATATATATATATGGAGAGAGAGAGACAGAGAGAGAGAGAGCAGGCACAGGGTGAGTTGAATATGAAGGGATGATATCTAAAAAAATAAATTCAAATTAAGAGATGAGAGAGGAATATATTGAGAGAGGGAGAAAGGGAGAGATAGAATGGGGTAAATTATCTCGCATAAAAGTGGCAAGTAAAAGCAGTTCTGTAGGAAGGGAAGAGGGGGCAGGTGAGGGGGAATGAGTGAATCTTGCTCTCATCGGATTTGACCTGAGGAGGGAATACCATACATACTCAATTGGGTATCTTACCCCACAGGAATGAAGGAGGAAGAAGATAAAAAAGGGGGGATGATAGAAGGGAGGGCAGATAGGGGGAGGAGGTAATCAAAAACAAACACTTTCAAAAAGGGACAGGGTCAAGGGAGAAAATTCAATAAAGGGGGATAGGTTAGGAAGGAGCAAAATACAGTTAGTCTTTCACAACATGAGTATTGTGGAAGGGTTTTATATAATGATACGCATGTGGCCTATGTTGAATTGATTGCCTTCTTAGGGAGGGTAGGTGGAAAGGGAAGAGGGGAGAGAATGTGGAACTCAAAGTTTTAAAAACAGATGTTCAAAAACAAAAAAAAAAGTTTTTGCATGCAACTAGGAAATAAGATACACAGGCAACTGGGTGTAGAAATTTATCTTGCCCTATAAGAAAGGAAGGGAAAAGGGGATGGGAGGGGAGTGGGGTGACAGGAGGGAGGGCTGAATGGGGAACAGGGCAACCAGAATATATGCCATCTTGGAGTGGGCAGGAGGGTAGAAATGGGGAGAAAATTCGTAATTCAAACTCTTGTGAAAATCAATGCTGAAAACTAAATATATTAAATAAATTAGATAAGTAAATTAAAAAAAAAGAAAGAGGCTATTCCAAAATGAATTTCTACCCAGTTGTCTTCCAGTTTTCCCTACAGTTCCTATTAAATAGGGACTCCTTCCCTTAGTAGTTATGTCCTTGGGTTTACTGAACGCTGAGCTACTGTATTTGCTTGCTCTTTACTTATCTGATCTGTTCTACTGTTCTACGTTTCCATTTTTTAATCAGTCCAAAATAGTTTTAATAATTACTGTTTTAAAACATAATTTGCAAAATGTAGCACAAGATCCTCTTCATTCTTTTTTTGGTCGTCACATTATTTCCTATGAGATTTAAACCCTTTGCCCTTCTGAGTGAATCTCACTATTATTTTGTTTAGTTATTTAATTTTTGGTCATCTGATTGCTATAACACAAAACTGAAAGGTTATTTTAGGAAGAATCGTTATTTTTTATTATATTGGTATGGCCTAGCTATGAATATTTACAGTCTCCCCAATTATTTAGTTCTTCCTTTGTAGGGTATTTTATAGTTGTATTTATGTAAGTCCTATCCCTGTCTTGGTAGGTTAACTCCCAGATATTTTATGCATTTTGTAGTAATTTTTACAGGAATGTCTCTATTGTTTCCTCTTGTTTTTGTTAGCAACATTCAGAAATACTTATGATTTTTGTGGTTTTCATTTGTATCCTGCTACCTTACTGAAGCTATTAATCTCCTCAATTAGTTTCTTCGCTGACTCTCTAGGTTTTTTTGAGTAACCCATCATATCAGCTACAAGCAGGGATAATTTTGCCTCGTCTTTGCCTATGTTTATTCTTTTTCAATTAATTTCTCTTGTCTTATTGGTAGAACTAACATGGCTAGTTTTATGTCAAATAAGAGTAGGAAAAGGTGATAGCCTTTACTTTCTTCTGAACTTGTTAGGAAATCTTTAAGGATTACTCCACTGGAAATCATATTAGCTCTTGTTCTTGGATATATGCTTTTGACTATACTAGAGAAGGGCTCTTCCATAGCTATGCTTCTAGGGTTTTTAACATAAATGAGTGTTATATTTTGTTGAAGGATTTCTTTGTATTTCTTGATACAATTGTGTAGCTTTTGAGTTGGAGGGACATTTATATGACTGTCCTTGTTCAGTTGCTCAGTCATATCAGACTCTTCAAGACCCTACGAAGCATATCACACCAATGATGTCCATGGCATTTTCTAGGCAAAGATACTGGGGCGATTTACCATTTCCTTCTCCAGTGCATTAAGGCAAACAGAGGTTAAATGATTTGCCAGGGTCACACAGCTAGTAAATGTGTGAGGCCAGATTTAAACTCCTTGAACTCTCCCTGACTCAGGCCCAGTGTTCTAACCTCTGAGCCACCTAGCAGCATTCATTTATATGCTAACTGATGCTAATTGTTTTCCTAAAGTTGAATCATCCTTATATCACAGGCATAAATCTAGCATGGTCATAGTGAATAAAGTATTTTGTCATATTGCTATAGACTCTTGGCTAAAATTTTATTTAAAAGTTTTGCATCAATATTTATTAGTGATATTGTTCCATGGTTCTCTTTTTTCTGCATTATTGGTTTGATTATCAGAATCATAGGAATGGGGATAGGGACTGGATCTGAAATTTCACAGGTATAAGAAACTCCTTCCTCTAAAGCAGGTTAGCACTTTCTTTGAAACTTAAAGTCTTAGAGAATTACCTAGGGTAATGAGAGGTCAAGTGACTTGCCCGGGGTCACACAGCCAGGATGGGTCAGAGGTGAGAAACGAACCCAGGTCTTCCTGACTGCAAGGCCAGTTCTTCATCCACTATTGCATGCTGCATCTCATATCAGTATCATATTTATCTTATAAAAGGAGTCTGAGAGTCTATTTTACACACACACACACACACACACACACACACACACACAGCACAGTCATTAACTGTTCTTTAGATGTTTAATAGAATTAACTTTTAAATCTTTCCAGGATTTCCCCCCTCCTTTTATAAGTTATAGTTTATCAGTTCCTTAACTTCTCTTTTGCAACTAGGTTGTCAGAACTGGCAAGGATAGTACAGTGGGAGGAAGCAGTACAGTCCAGCTCTTTCACACAACTATGGAAGCAAAGAGCAAGGAAGAGAGCCAGAATGAGTGGTGATTAAGAAACCCAAGGGGAAACTACAGTGAGTTCCTTTCTCCATATCAGGCCATCATGGGGAAACAGGCAGAGACCTGAAGTCACTGTAGATGGGGTCCATCCAGGAAGGCCCATGAAGAAGCCTTCCAGCTTTGGGGTCAGGCCTGGAGCCTGCAGTTTTTTACCCGAGGCATGGAGTTCTGATCAGAGGCAAACCTTTAGTTCTGTCATGCTGGCCTGGCAGTCTTCAAGGCAACAAGAAGATTATACACTAAATCAGACTGCTCAGGGCACTAAGAGAGAATAATTCTATAATTTACAACATATAATTCTATAATATATGACATCTATAATAAAAACCTCAAACAAAAACATAGCTTGACCACAAGGCTAGAATTTCTGGAAGAAATGAAGCAAGAGTTAAAGAAGTTGAGAGCTCCATAGGAAAGAATTGGAAGGAAAATAAGGATCTTAGAAAAAGAGAAGCAAAATTTCACTTAAATGACAGACTCCCTGAAACTAAGAATGGACCAAACGGAAATCAATGATTCTATGATACAAGAAATACTGGAACAAAATCAAAAGAATTTTAAAATGGAGGAAATGTATCTTCTTTCAAAAACAACTGACCTAGAAACAGGTCAAAGAAAGAAAAATCTAAGAGTCATTAGACTACACTGCAACAAAAATTAGGAGGGAAGCAGAAAATTGGGAGAAAATCTTTACAACTAATATCTCTGATAAAGGCCTCATTTCTAAAATATACAGGGAACTGAGCCAAATATATAGGAATACAAGCCATTCCCCAATTGAGAAATGGTCAAAGGATATGAACAGGCAGTTTTCAGAGGAAGAAATTAAAGCTATCTATAGGCATATGAAACAATGCTCTGGATCACTACTGATTAGAGAAATGCAAATCAAAAC
This sequence comes from Trichosurus vulpecula, assembly GCF_011100635.1. Taxonomy (NCBI): domain Eukaryota; kingdom Metazoa; phylum Chordata; class Mammalia; order Diprotodontia; family Phalangeridae; genus Trichosurus; species Trichosurus vulpecula. Next base: position 24,030,356 of record NC_050582.1, read on the forward strand.
AACTCTTAGATACCACATCTCTCCTGTAAGATTGGCTAAAATAACAAAGCAGGAGGATGATAAATGCTGGAGAGGATGTGGGAAAATTGGAACATTGTTACATTGCTGGTGGAGTTGTGAGATGATCCAGCCATTTTGGAGAGTAATTTGGAACTACGCCCAAAGGGCCATAGGAATGTTCATACCATTTGACCCAGCAATACCACTTCTAGGGTTGTATCCCAAAGAAATCACACAAGAGGGAAAGGGACCCATATGTACAAAAATATTTATAGCGGCTCTTTTTGTGGTAGCCAAGAATTGGAAATCAAAGGGATGCCCATCAATTGGGGAATGGCTGAACAAGCTGTGGTATATGAAGGTAATGGAATACTATTGTACCATAAGAAATGGGGATGATACGGACTTCGTAACAACCTGGAAAAACCTACACGGCATAATGCTGACTGAGCGGAGCAGAGGCAGGAGAACATTGTACACAACCATAGATATATGGATTCCGTGAGGACCAACCCTGACAGACTTCGCTCTTCTCAGCAACACAAGGTGCAAGGACAACTCCAAGGGACTCACAATGGAGAATGCTATCTACATCCAGAGAAAGAACTGTGAAGTTTGAATGCAGATTGAGGCACACTACATGCTTGCCTTTTTTTCTTCTCTTTTGTTTTTGTTTGTGGGGTTTTTTTTGGTTCTGTTTCTTCTTTCTCATGATTCATTCCATTGGTCATAATTCTTCTCCACAACTTGACTAGTGTATAAATTAATTCAATGCGAAGTTATACATGGTAGTTATATGAGATTCCATGCCATCTTGGGGAGGGAGGGGGCAGGGAGGGGAGAAAATCTGGAACTCAAAATTATGTAGAACCGTGTGTTGTAAACTAAAGATAAAAAAAATTAAAGAAAGAATCATTAGACTACCTAAAAACCACAAAAAAGTGCCTGGATACTATATTTCAAGAAATAGTGAATGAAAAACTGCCCAGGTCTATTATAACCAGAGTAAAGTAAAAATAGAAAGAAGCCATTGGTCACCTCATAAAAGAATCACAAAGACAAAAGAAAAGAAAACTAAGGGGGAGAAGGAAGATGGAACTTAATTATCTTACATATACAGAGTTCACAACATGATGACTATATAAACATGGAGGAAAGGGGGAACAGGTGTCAACTGAACCTCATCTTCATCTGAACTAGATAAAGGAGGGTAAAACATACACAGAGTTTGGTGCATAAATACATTCAAGTCAACAGAGAACAAAGGAAGGAACTGGGAGAGGGGAGAGGAGTAAAGGAAGAATAAAAGGGGAGATTCATGGAGGGATTAGTTATATGCAAAAACAAATTCCAACTTTGAAAGGTGAGTTTAAAAGGAAAAAAGAAAGAGTAAGAACCTGTGAAGTCTGAGTGCAAGAAAGAGAAGAAGGACAGGGGAGTGCAAGCAGACTGCATCATGTAGAGATCACTAGTGATAATCATACTCCTCTCTAATCTTCCTCTTCTTTGTGAAGAGCAAGGTGGGGAACAAGGAAAGGAAAGAGGATAAGAATATAGAATGAAGGAAAATACACAATTAACAATCACAACCATGAATGTGAATGACCTATAAAAATTGAAGATGATAGAAGAATGGACTAGAAAGCAGAATCCAACAATATTTTGTTTACAAGAAGCACATTTGAAATATAAAGTTTCACACAGAGTGAAAATAAAGGGATGAACAAAATGTCTTATACTTCAAATAAACTCAGTAAAGTAAGGGGTAGCAACCAAGATACCAGACAAGAAAATGGTAAAAATGGCCTTGACTGAAAGATATAAAAAGGTAAAGCACATTATGGCAAACGGCAGTATAATTATCTAATATCAATTCAAAAATATGCACTAGATGGCATAGTCTCTAAATGGTTAATGGAAATATTAAACAACTTACAGAGAGAAATAAATAATGAAATTATAATAGTTTAGGAACTCAACTTACCCCATTTTAGACCAAGGTAAATATACCCAAAATACAAATAAGGAAGAAGTACAGGATTTAACTGAATTTTAGAAAAGTTAGATATGATATATTTCTGGTGATTACTGAATGGGAATAGAAAAAAAGTATACACAATTTTCAGCAGCACCTAACACCTTTACAAAGAATGATCATGCAAGTAGGGCATTAAAAATCTCACAAACAAATGCAGAAAAAAGAAATATTAAACAAATATTTTACTGACTATAATGCAATAAAATTATATTCAACAAAAGGTCTTTGAAAAAAGAACTGAAAATTAACTGGAGACTTAATAACTTAATACTAAAGAATTGATGAGTCAAGGAACAAATCACAGAAAAATAGATAATTTCATTAACTACAATGACAACAATGAGAAAATACTGAAATTTTTTAGATGCAGCTTAAGCAGTTGTTAGGGGAATTTCATATCTCTAAAAACTCTCATCAACAAAAGAGAGGAAGAAAAGATCAATGAATTGAACATGCAACTAAAATAACTAAAAAAGTAACACTTCGAAAAACAACTAAACACTAAAATAGAAATTCTGAAAATTAAAGAGATGAACAAAATTGAATTTTAATTAATAAAATTAGAAACTAGGTTTTTTTGGGGGGAAACCAATAAAATAGATGAAAGTCTGATAAGTGACAAAACCCAAAATGTCACTATAAAAATTATGCATAATTGATGAAGATGTAAAGAAAATTATTAGAAACTATTTTGTACAATTATATGTACAATAAAATTACAATTATATGTCAATAAAACTGACAAATGAAATGAATAAATATTTACAACATATAAAATGTCAATAATAGAATAATGAATGAGAATTTAGATGATCCAATTTCAGAAAAATAAAATGAACAAGTTACAAGTGAACCCTCAAATCAAAAAACATTAGAATGAGATGGATTTAGAAGTTAATTCTATCAAACATTCAAAGAACAATTAATTCCAATACTGCATTGCAGAGTGTTTTAGGGGGAATAATGTCTAATGAGACTGGAAAGATAGGTTGGAAAGATCATGTGGTGTAATTATTTCTCTTGAGATCCTTGCATTTTTGTTCTTCCAGATGAATTTTATTACAGTGTATAAGGTTTTAGAAAGCAATCTTTTGGTAGTTTGGTATGACACTAAATGGGTAAATTAATTTAGGTAATATTGTAATTTTATTTTATTGGCTCAGTCTATCTTTGAGCAATTAATATTTCTCCAGTTATTTGGATCTATTTTTAGTTCTATAGAGTGTTTGGTAGTTGTATTCATATAGTTCCTGTGTGTGCCTTGGCAGGCAGACTCCCAAATACATTATATATTCTGTAGTTATTTGGAATGGAATTTTTCTGTCACTTTCTGATGGGTTTTGCTGGTAATACGCTGAGAGCCTGATGATTTGAGTGGATTTATTTTATATCCTACTACTTTATTGAAGTTATTAATTGTGTCAATTAATTTGACTCCCTAGAGTTTTCTAAGTAGACCATCATATCATCTGCCAAAAGCGATCATCTTATTTCCCTCTTGCCTATGTTTATTCCTTCAATTTGTTTTTTTTAAACTTTTACTGCCATAAGTAGCATTTAAAACAATAAAATAATAGTGGTAATAATGCACATCTTTGCTTCACCTCTGATCTTATTAAGAAGGCTTCTAGTTTATTCTCATTACATATAATGCTAGACCTTTATTATAAATAGACTCTGTTTATCATATTAAGGAAAAGTCCATATATTTCTGTGTTGACAAAATTCTAACTAAACTCTCCCCTCTTCCAAACTTCCCTATTTCTATCGAAGGAGCTGCCTCCCAAGTTCATAACCTCACCACTGGCCTGGACTTTCTCTCTACTTCACACCACATAGCCAATCAAGTGCCCAAGATTTCTGTTTCTACCTTCACATATTTGCTTTCCACTCCTCTCCTCTTACACATCTACCATTTTGGTTCAGGTCCTTATCACTTCTTGCCTAGATTATTGTAACAGCCTCCTGACTCATCTCCTGCTTCAAGTCTCTCACCACCGCAGTCCACCACATTGCTGCCAAAGGAATTTTCCTTAAGTATGAATCAGATCATGTGACTCCCCAATAATAAAACATGCTACCCACCTCTTGACAGAGAGGTGATGGACTCAAGATGAAGAATGAGACATATTTCTTTTTGTTTTTATTTTTATGGAGGTAACAGAAATGTTGGGGATAGGATTCTGTCTGACTCCCTTCCCCCAAATGAAAAGAGAACAGAAGGAAGGCTAGAAGAAATCACAGGCGAGCACAGCAGCATTGAAAGTTGCATGTTAAGGTAAGGTCTATATAATGGAGATTTGCAGTTTTAAATACAGTTCTTTCCTTCTGCTCTACATTATATATGAAAGTTCATTTTATTTAGTGTTTGTTAAGTTCAGAAGAAGAAGAAAATAAAATAGAAAGACAAAGAACTTTTAAAGAGAAATAAAGACAGTCCTGAATAGTTGGAGACATTAATTCCTCATGGTTAGGTCATTCTGATATAATAAAAATGACAGTACTACCCAAGTTAATTAACTTATTACCATAACAATCAAATTGCTAAAGGACTACTTTATAAAACTAAACGAAATAACAACCAAATTCAGCAATTTGAAAAAAAATGTTTCAAATCACTAATAATTAGAAAAATGCAAATTAAAGCAACTCTGAGGTTCTTTTTTCATACAAGGGACTGTGGGAAAACAGAAAAATTAATGCACTGTTGGTGGAGCTGTAAATTGGTCTGTCTATACTGGAAAGCAATTTGGAATGATGCCTCAAAGGTCATTTAAGCTGTATACCCTTTGATCCATCGATACCACTATAAGTCTTATACTCCAAAGAGATCAGACTAAAAGGAAAAGGATCCATATGTGCAAAAATATTTATAGCAGCTCTGTTTGTACTATACGCAAAGAACTGGAAGTTAAAGAGGTTCCTTGCCCATCAATTGGGGAATAGTAGAAAAAAATTACAGAATATGAATGTCATCCTCTGCTTCCAAATCTAGCATTCGGGCCACTATGCCATACTGCTACAGAGCGCCACAATGCACAGAGCACTGGGCCTGGAGTCATGAAGACCTGAATTCAAATCTGGCCTTGGACACTTCCAAGATATTAAATGCTGAGCAAGTCACTGAAACTGTATGCCTCAGTTTCTTCATCTGCAAAATGGGGGTAATAATGGCTTCCGGGTTTGTTGTGAGGATCAGATGAGACAATTGTAAAGCCCTGAGTACAGTGCCTGGCACATAGTAGGTGCGATTATATAAATGTCAGCTATTATTATTTTATCATCTCTGCAAAATTCACATGTGGCACACTTATTTTAGTCAGCTTAACAACTAAATCACAATGGCTGAGCAGATTTTTTGCTCAGCAGCCGACCAAATCAACCCTAATAGATATTGTGGTCCACCGTTTTGACTTTATATTAATAGGGATAGGACTAGACTTATGAATAGGCTAATAAAATGGATCCATGTGACTTCATGCCTCCCTCTTGCCTGTCACATTCTATTGCAGGGTCTTAAAATCCACTATTAAAGGTTCATTCCTTTGAATCAAGATGGATTTTCAACATTAAGGAAATTTCTGTGACAATGTAAAGTAGTCCTACAAGGGAAAACACCTTAAAACCTATTGGCTAACATTTTAACAAGAATCAATCAATCGGGGTGGCGGGGCAGAGCCAAGGTGGAGGCTGGAAAGCAGGGTCTTGCTTAAGCTCTCCCCCAAATCCTTCCAAACACCTGTAAAAATGGCCCTGAACAAATTCTAGAGCTGCAGAACCCATGAAATAGCAGTGGGAAGTATGTCTCCAGCCCAGGATGGCCTGGATGGTCACTGTGAAGGGTCTATCACACAGTGCTGGGAGCAGAGCACAGCCCAGCATGGGCTGCACCAGGACAGACCAGACTGGGAGTCAGCCCGGAGCAGGTCTTAGGGCCATGAATCATTGAGCTGTGGCAGTTACCAGACTTCTCAACTCACAAATGGAGCAGGTTAGTGGGAAAACTGCCAGATTGGGTTAGAAAGTGGTCTGGCCCCAGGGCTGGGGTGGCAGAGGTGGTGCTGCGATGGTGTCAGCAGCAGCAGGAAGCAACTGTGACTGCTTCCAGAGCTCCAGCATCAGCTGCTTCCAGAGTCCCTGGCTCACACAGTGGGAGGAATCAAGCAGCAGACCAGAGCAGGAGGGCAGGGCTTGCTTTGCCCTGATTGGATATGGGTCGCAATCCTACTTGGCAGTTCTTGGGGGAGGAAGAGCGCTGCTGTGGCAAAGCATGCGGTGACAGTGGAGTAGAAGTAGCTCTGAAAACAGCAGCGCAGCCCCTAAAGCTTGGGACAAAGCACTCTCTACTCTACAAGCAGTCATACCCCAACAAAAAGCTCAAGGTCAAGTAGTTGGCTGGGAACACGGCCAGGCAGCAGACTCAGACTCAGACTCTAGAATCATTTTTTGGTGACAAAGAAGATCAAAACATACAGCCAGAAGAAGTCAACAAAGTCAAACAACCTACATCAAAAGCCTCCAAGAAAAATATGAATTGGTCTTAGGCCATGGAAGAACTCAAAAAGGATTTAGAAAAGCAAGTAAGAGAAGTAGAGGAAAAATTGGGAAGATACGTGAGAGTGATGCAAGAAAATCATGAAAAACGAGTCAATGACTTGCTAAAGGAGACCCCAAAAATACTGAAGAAAATAACACCTTAAAAAATAGACTAACCCAAATGTCAAAAGAGCTCCAAAAAGCCAATGAGGGTACCTTGAAAGGCAGAATTAGCCAAATGGAAAAGGAGGTCCAAAAGACCACTGAAGAAAATACCACCTTAAAAATTAGATTGGAACAAGTGGAAGCTAGTGACTTTATGAGAAATCAGGATATTATAAAACAGAACCAAAGGAATGAAAAAGTGGAAGACAATGTGAAATATCTCACTGGAAAAACCACTCACCTGGAGAATAGATCCAGGAGAGATAATTTTAAAATTATTGGACTACCTGAAAGCCATGATCAAAAAAGAGCCTAGACATCATCTTTCAAGGAATTATCAAGGAAAACTGCCCTGATATTCTAGAGCCGGAGGGTAAAATAGAAATTGAAAGAATCCATGGATCACCTCTTGAAAAAGATCCCAAAAATAAAACTCCTAGGAATATTGTCACCAAATTCTAGAGTTCCCAGGTCAAGGAGGAAATACTGCAAGCAGCCAGAAAGAAACAATTTGAATATTGTGGAAACACAATCAGAATAACATAAGATCTAGCAGCTTCTACATTAAGGGATTGAAGGACTTGGAATACCATATTCCGGAGGTCAATGGAGCTAGGATTAAAACCAAGAATCACCTACCCAGCAAAACTGAGTATAATGCTCCAAGACAAAATATGGATTTTCAATAAAATAGAGGACTTTCAAGCTTTCTCAGTGAAAAGACCAGAGCTGAATAGAAAATTTGACTTTCAAACACAAAAATCAAGAGAAGCATGAAAAGGTAAACAAGAAAGAGAAATCATAAGGAACTTACTAAAGTTGGACTGTTTTGTTTACATTCCTACATGGAAAGATGATGTGTGTAATTCATGAGACCTTTCTCAGTATTAGAGCAGTTGAAGGGAATATACATATGTTACGGGCTTCCGAAGCCTCGTAACTATGCTCGGGGTTCCCCCCAAGCCCCAGGCCTTTGCCTAAGCAAAAGACCTGATCTCACGGACAATGAATGGGGCAGGAGCGGAGAAGATGGTGAAGGACTCCGTTTATCACTTCAGCAAGCAGCACATTTATATCTTTAGTGACGTAGGTACATTCTTTGGTTACGTGGGTAAAGGACAGGTAAAACTCAATACACCTGGGTCCTAAGGACCGCCCCGACTCTGCCTACTCTCCTCCCTTTCTCTTCCCATGCTAACCCAATGCTCCCTGCGGTCAGGCAGTCCAGGCAAAGAACCGGAAACTCCACATGCTCTGGCAAGCCAGGCAGAGAACCAGAAGTTCCACGTGGTCAGGCAGGTCCGGGCAAAGACCTGGAATTGCTAGGGAGGCAACAAAGGCGAGACCCCTCCTCCTGGCTCCACCCACATCCCAAAGCCCTGAGTTTATCTCAGCAGGCCCCTGGACCTGGAGGTCTGAGGAGGACAGGGCTCAGCTCTAACTCGGCCCACAACATACATATATATAGACAGAGGGCACAGGGTGAGTTGAATATAAAGGGTGATATCTAAAATAAATAAAATAAAATGAAGGGATGAGAGAGGAATACAGTGAGAGAGGGAGAAAGGGCGAGATAAAATGGGGTAAATTATCTCACATAAAAGTGGCAAGAAAAAGCAGTTCTGTGGGAAGGGAAAGTGGGCAGGTGAGGGAGAATGAGTGAATCTTGCTCTCATCAGATTTGACTTGAGGAAGGAATAACATACACACTCAATTGGGTATCTTACCCCACAGGAAAGTAGGGGGAAGGGATAAAAAGGATGGATGATAGAAGGGAGGGCAGATAGGGGGAGGAGGTAATCAAAAGCAAACACTTTTGAAAAGGGACGGGGTCAAGGGAGAAAAATGAATAAAGGGGGACAGGATAAGATGGAGGGAAATATAGTTAGTCTTTCACAACATGAAGTTTTGTGGAAGTGTTTTACATAACAAAGAATGATCATGCAAGTAGGGCATTAAAAATCTCACAAACAAATCCAGAAAAAAGAAATATTAAACAAATATTTTGTTGACTATAATGCAATAAAATTGTATTCAACAAAAGGTCTTTGAAAAAAAGAGCTGAAAATTTACTGGAGACTTAATACTAAAGAATTGATGAGTCAAGGAACAAATCATAGAAAAAAAGATAATTTCATTAATAGATAATATTAATAGATAATTTCATTTCATGTGTGGCCTATGTTGAATTGCTTGCCTTGTTAGGGAGGGTGGGTGGGAAGGGAAGAGGGGAGAGAATTTGGAACTCAAAATTTTAATATCAGATGCTCTAAAGAAAAAGTTGTTTTTGCATGCAACTGAGAAATAAGATATATAGGGAATGGGGCATAGAAATCTATCCTGCCCTACAAGAAAGTAAGGGGAAAGGGGATGGGGGTGGGGTGACAGAAGGGAGGGGTGACTGGGGAATGGGGCAATCAGAATATATGCCATCTTGGAATGGGGGGAGGGTAGACATGGGGAGAAAATTTGTAACTCAAAATCTTGTGGAAATCAATGTTGAAAAATAAAGTATTAATTTTTTTTAAAAAAAAGAGACATACTATAAAAAAGAATCAATCAATCTCTGTAGATCCTGGAGGAAATTCCTTCAAGGCGGGGACCTTATACAATGTTCATTGCCCATAACAGAGATTCAAATGTTTACTCTAACATTTCAAGGATCTCTGATTTCATAGCAGATTGTATGTAACTCCTCCATGACTTAGAGTTGTTGAGCATTGCCATCAATGCAGATGCCCTCATCATGTGGTCAGCCTAATGATAAGCCTTTCTGAACTTACCGGACTGGTCTATGGACAAGAAACACATATAAGCTGTCACTGGGCTTGTAGTCAAAGCTTTTCCAGCTTGGTAGGAACTGCCAGAACTTGCATTATACTGGTCAGTAAGAGATTGTGCTCATAAAGTCTTACGACTTTAGTGAAAGAAACAGTCATATATTTCCTAGAATTTCAGGACTAAGTGATCTTAGAAATAAGCTATTCCAATCCATTCTTTTTAAGGATGAAGAAATTAAGACTCAGAGAAGAAGAGAAGTGACTTACCCAAGGTCATACAGCCAAATAAGTGGCAGAGCTTGGGTTCACTCCAGATTTTCTGTCTCCAAGGCCACATCTCTTTCCATTATAACAAGAGTACTACAGTGGTGCCCAAGAAATGTTACACACACACACACACACACACACACACACACACACACACACAGAAGAAAGCCTCAAGTATGCTGAGAAAAAGGTGTAGCAGAAGAAGAGTAAGGACTCATAATTTACTTTCCCTCTCCCTTCTGTAGTATATCAAACATTTTTAATTACATTTTTTTCAATCATCAGGCATTTATTTTTTCTCCCTTCCACTTCTCCCTCTCTAATGAAAAAAACAACTACATTTCAAGAATTCTGATAAATGTTATTAGTTTGTATCATCACACTTAGGCTAGTATTTTTATTGGGCTTCTGTGGGCTTGCATAGAAGCCTGACCACCAATTAGAACATTGTCCTGTCAGAAAATATCTTCCAATTCCAAAAACTTTGGGAACACAACCCTTTATAGATTGGGGGTTACCTGTATTTGTTTACAAGGCCACACAGAACATAGGTCTACTCAACCTCTGTCTCCCTACCCCTTCTTCCTTTCTTCCCTATCCCTTATTCACAGCACTCCAGAGTTGGAAGGGACTTCAGTGGTCATCTAATCCAATGCATACCTGAAAAAGAATTCCCTCTATAGCACATCCAACGAAATGACCAGTGAGGGGAAGCCTGCTGCCTCCTGAGGCATTTCCACCTTGGGAAAGCTCCAACTGTTAGGAAGTTTTCCCTTGCTTCAAGGCAAAATCAGCCTCTACAATTTCCACCCATTCCCTCTAGTTCTGCCCTCGGGAGTCAGAGAGGACAAGTCTGATCCCAGTTGCATATGACAGCCTTTAAAATACTTGAAGGTTGTGAGCACGTTTCCCCTAAGACTCTCCTTGAGCAGACTAACCATTTCCAGTTCCTTGAACTGTTCCTCAAAGAGCATGAAGTCAGGCCCTTCACCATTCCAGTTCCCTTCTGCTGGATGCTATTCAGTCATTTTTCAGTCGTTTCTGACTCTTGGTGGCCCCATTTGGGCTTTCTTTAGCAAGATACTGGAGTGGTTTGCCATTTCCTTCTCCAGTTCATTTTTACAGCTGAGGAAACTGAGGCAAACAGAGTTTAGTGACTTGCCCAGGGTCACATTAGCTAGCTAGTCAGTGTCCAAGGTCAGATTTGAACTCACTAAGATGAGTTTTTCTGACTCCAGACTTGGCACTCTATCCACTGTGCCACCTAGCTGGCCCCTTCCTCTGGACACTCTCCTGCTTATGGAGACTTCTAAAATGTGGTGCCCTAGTGCCTAAAGTGTGTGCCTCAGCACAATGTCTAGGTGTTGTATGACCAAGGCAGAGGACAGTAAGGCTTTTCCCTCCCCAGTCCTGGAAACTATACCTGTTTTAATTTGGCGTAATATTCTTTTTGCTTCCTTGGCTGCCACCTCATCTCTCTGCTGCCTCATGAGCTTGCAGTTAGTTCACTAAAACCCCCAGGTCTTCTCCAGACTAACTGTTGTCTAGCCATAGCTCCCTAAGCTTGTACTTGTGAAGTTATTATCAGAACCCAAGTGGAAGACCTTCCAGTTAGTCCCACTGAACTATATCCTCTCGTATCCAGCCCAGCATTCCAGCCTGAATTGTGACTGTCCTCCAGTATCTTCATTAGCCTTCCCAACTCTGTGTGATGTGCATATTTTATCAGTGTGCCATCAATATCTTTAGCCAAGTCACTGATAAAAATGTTGACCAGGACAAAGTCAAGGTCAGATTCCTCAAGCAATCAACTGCACCCTCCTTTCATGCTGACATGGAAACGTTAAGGACTACTTTTTCAGTGCAGTCATTCAACCAGGTTCAAGTATACAGTACTTAAGTCTATAAGCATCTAGGCAAATCTCTCAATCTTTTCCAGAAGAATAGCTTGAGAGATCTCATGTTAAAATCTAAGCAGGCTCTATTGTAATAGTATTCTGATTGCCTGCCCCACTTCCAATCTCTCCCTTGCAATCTTTCTTCACACAATTGCCAAAATAATCTTCCTAGGGCATAGGTCTGGGCTCTTAGACTCCTGTTCAAAACCTTCGGTGGCTCCCTATTGCCTCCAGGACAGACATTCTTAACCATTTTTGTGTCATGGACCCCCTCTGGCAATCTGGTGAAGCCTCTGGACCCTTTCTTGAAATGATGTTTTTAAATAACTGAAAGAAATGCTCAATTTCAGTTAGAGGTATGTGAAAATAAAGAATTATTTTTTTCCTAGCTAAGTTCTTAAACTCTCTGAAATCTATTCCCAGACCCCTTGGGGATTAAGAACCTTGCTCTAAATTAAAATATAAACTATTTATCCTGGCTTTAAAGGCCCTCTCCAAGGTGGCTCCAGCCTACATTTCTGGCCTTGTTGCACTTTGTTCCTTTCACAAAATCCATGTTCCAACCACAGAAGACTACAGGATGTTACAGCCCCTGCCTCTGTGTGTTTGCAGAAGCCGCCTCTTGTGTCTGGGATGTATGCCTTTTTCATCTCCAAAATCGGAATTCTCATATTCCTTCAAAGGTCAGATTACATACCACTCTCCACACAGAGCTTTACCTGCTCCCTGGACAGATGCACCTAGTAGACTCTGTGTGTGTGTGTGTGTGTGTGTGTGTGTGTGTGTGTGTGTAGCTGCATCCATATCATGTACCCCTGGTTAACTATAAGCTCTCTGAGGGCAGGAACTTTAAAAATATTTGTCTTTGTGTCCTCAGCACCAAGCACAAGGCCTAGCACTTAGCAGGTACTCAATTGTTTGCTGAATTGGGTGTTAGTACCAAATCTGCCACATAACACCCACGTAACCATGAGCAGGTCACTACTCTCTGTTATTTGTCAAAATAGGGATGCTCTTCCTTGCCCCACCTACCTTATTTGGCTGTCCTGGGTCTCATGGAAATGTAACTCCTCTTTCCCCTCAAAGAAGCCCTACAAAATCCAACCTGTCAGATGTATGCTTCTTACACACTATATTGAAAACCAAATTCCCTCTCAAATTTCCTACTAAGAAACTCTACAGAATCCAGCACTTCTACCTTCAGATGCCAGCTATTGGATTACCCATAATCATGGGCTTGGCTCAGATCTTCATTAATCCTCATTGCCGCCGATCTCTAGATCTTGTATTCATGAATAAAAGTTCCAGAACACTTTGACTGATTTCAGGTAACGTGAGGTCCCTCTTCCCATCTCTGGTTAGCTTTCTACTTCCAAACAGAATGGCTCTCCATTTCCAAGACTCTTCCCTTGGGCATTCCTGAAGAAAATCTAGGCTAGAGGTCAGCTGACTTTTAAGGAGTTTAACTTTGCCCTAGTCTAAAGAGAATACAGTCCAGGGTCCTCTCATTCTTCCTAATATTGCCCATTGTCTCAAATTCAAACTCCACAGCTTGGCTTTTAAGATCCTCTATAAACTGGCCACAACCACACTCCCAACACTATTTGACAACTTAAGCCTTAGTTCAAAGTAGGCCAATGTCCTTTTAGTCCCATGCGTATCCCACATTCACATCCACTGCCCTAGTATTGCTCAGGCTGTTCCTCTAGCCTAGAACGCTTCCCCCTCGACCCATTTTTGAAGGCCCCCAAGTCCTGCTTCCTGACAAAGCCTTCCTGGTCTGTTCTCATTCTATCCATCCTCCCTTTCCCTGAAGTCCTCTTATACTTAGAGTCAAGGCCAGAGGTTCAATGCTCGAGCTCTGCTAAGCTCTCTTCCTGAGAAGACAGCAGAACAGACACTAGGCCTTATGCTGCTTCTTTTATTCATGACCCTTGATAGCTAGCACAGTGCTGGCCACATAATAGCAACTCAATGAATATTTGTTGAATGATTTTGAGTCTCTCCTTCCTGCAACCCTAAACACCTCCACTGTCACATATGTGGTTGGCATCCTCACCCTGCCACATGTTTGTTACACTTTAGTGTCTGTTTTCCAGTCGTTTCTAGCCCTTGCCAAGTCCTCAGGCTACGGCTGCTTCTGGCAGGGCTCCCCAGTGCCATGCACCTCTGGAAGGAGACCTCTTTTGTTTTGTCCTCCTTTGTCTGTCTAATGCAGGCCTTTCCAGTGCAGAGCTCTAACAGATGTTTCTTTATTTAAACTGTATTCAGTGACAGGAAGGAAAGAGAGGCAGACACACACACAAGGAGGAAAGAGGTCTGGGTCAGAGAACCACGTTTCTTTCGAGGTTGAGGCTGCCGGGCCAGGAAAAAGGTGCACGGCAATTGGAATTTGTTTTTTCCGTTTTATTTGATTTTTTTCAAACAGGAATTCCTTGTTTCCTTAGATACTAATTAAATCTCAGTTGCTGAGAAGCAGCCAAGGGGCTTTCAGTGCTGGGGTAGATAGCCAAGGGCTGGATTCTGTAGAGTTTCTTAGTAGGAAATTTGAGAGGGAATTTGGTTTTCAATATAGTGTGTAAGAAGCATACATCTGACAGGTTGGATTTTGTAGGGCTTCTTTGAGGGGAAAGAGGAGTTATTTTTGATTTGAAGACTTCACACACACACACACACACACACACACACACACGCACGCACGCACGCACGCACGCACACACATAGTTTCTTATCTACCAAACTAACATATTTATAGAAGCTAGAGGACTAACACACTGTAGATCATGCCCAGTTAGCCATCTATTTAAGCCTGTATCCCTTCTTGGGAGAATGTATCCTTGCTTAAAGGAAATGTAATGGAGTAGTCCAAACACAACACAGGACCTGGGATCAGGAAAACTGGGGTTGAATCCTGGTTCTGGGCTCTGCCAGGAGACCTTGGGCAAGTCACTTCCCCTTGTGGGTCCTATGTTTTCTCATCTGTAAAATAAGGGAGTTGGACTAGACTATCTACAAAGTCATTCTCTATTATTCCATCTTTTGTTGGGGGAGGGGACAGGAGAGTGGTATCCAGATCTGTGATTTCATCTTGATGTGAAAACTCGCTCCCCTGCAACCCATCTATAACTTACATGTGTAGAGAGTTGCCTGGAACAATCAAAGGGGAAGTAATTTGCTCCTGTCGTGTGGCTAGTAAATAGCAAAGGCAGAACTGAACTGTCCTGAGCCCAAGGTCCACCCCTTCTATCCACTAGGCTACACTGCCTCTTGTCGGTCTATTATTTTGTGCCAAAATGTGAGATTAAGACTTATCTCAACACAACATCAGAACACAAGAGAGTGAAATGTGCACAAAATCCCTAACACCAATCATTTGGTATCATTCTTGCTTCACAACTATGTGATAAATCA
The DNA here is from genome assembly GCF_011100635.1 of Trichosurus vulpecula. Classification (NCBI taxonomy): domain Eukaryota; kingdom Metazoa; phylum Chordata; class Mammalia; order Diprotodontia; family Phalangeridae; genus Trichosurus; species Trichosurus vulpecula. Next base: position 24,045,451 of record NC_050582.1, read on the forward strand.
AAAGAAGCCCCTATATGAGGAGTTGTAGCACAATGGAAAGAGCATTGGTTTGGAGTCAGAGGATCTGGGTTCAAATTCTGGCTCTCCCACGTCCTACTTACCTGACCATAGGCAAGTCCTTTTTCTTCCCTGGGCCTCAGTTTCCTCATGTATCAAATGACTATATGACCTCTAATATTGAACACAAAAATCCTATGATTCAAATAGTTGTTTGATTTAGTTCAACATTAAAACTGTTTTTGGTGATTAGAATAAAACTCATTTTCTGAGCTAAAAACTGCTATAAAGTACAAGGCCCTAAAAGGCTGTCCTTGGGGTAATCGGCCTTTAGCCTGGGTTGGGCCTGATGTCACAACTGTTCTTTTCACTTAAGCTGACTATATCTACTTTACAGATTGAATAAATGTAGAAATTATTAAAAATATCTAATGATAAAGAAACCAAGTAGGATAACACTTTCTTTGGTCAAAGTTTGTTATCTTTTTTTTTCCTTTTTTGAGCAGATATGTTACACTATAAGAATTTCTTAGAGAAAATAGAGAGAATTAGACAAATACCCTCTCAGTTCTAAGACTGCATAATCTCAAAGTTTGAAGGGACCTCAGATGGCACTCCCCTTTATACAATCTCCTACAAATGACCCTCCAGCCACTGTACAAACACCTTCAGTGAAGGGGAAGCCACTCCTTCCCAAGGGTAGCTCGCACATCACTGGGAAGTACTTCTTTAGATTGAACTGAAATCTCCTTCTCAGCCCTCCTCCTAACCACAGTTCCTGGTTCTGTGTTAAGGGCCAAGCAGAACACACAAGAGCCCCTCAGATACTTGAAGAGGGATTTATCTCACCTGAGTCTTCTCTTTGCCCCTCCCCTTCCTCCATCAGTTCCAAACCATACTCATCCTTACAAACCCTGCTCAAGACTCCCTAAACCTGCAAGACTTTGTTGCATTGCCCATTTCCAAGTTGCATTCCCAGGGCACTAGGAAAGAGCTCTTTCTGTACATAAACTACATCATGAAGTTATTT